>NC_060278.1:56749524-57007382 GCF_021613505.1 Equus quagga | reverse complement strand
ATGTATAATCTATACAATGATGGTATCTGAAGCTAGTTGGAGAGATCACATGTTATGAGGCCCTGGGCTAAATCACAATGGAGAGAACACGGACCTGACAGAGTTAGGGTATTTAGGGCTCCAGGCCCATAGGCTGTGTTCAAAACAGGAACTCAGGCCCACAGCGGGAAGAGAAACCAATCAACAAGCCCAGAAGAAGCTCAAATGTGCTGAAAAAAGAATGATAAGAATTAAAGTGAAAGAACAAGCTTGATTGGCACGTGGGAGAATAGTCTAAGGGCAACAAGACTAATTCCTGTTCCCAGTGTCTACTGCTTTGGCAAAAATGTCAGTAGCTCCTTAAGGCTGAGTCTACAGTTTGAAGTTCCCTAGTGAGTATAGCTGAGCAAGCCAGAGCAAAGCAATTGCCTGACAGATAAAAGAGTCCTTGTTTGTCCAAAATAGACATATGTGCCAGTAATTGAAATGCATTCAGTTTATGGGCTCCTTCTTACAACTACTGACACTCATTTCCAATCAGGACATGAACCATTGAAAGGTATTAACCCTTGAGGAATATTTTCTTTGGCTGGATCCACATTTAAGAACGTAAGAGTTCTTAGAGTATAAGTAACAGGTTATCTTAAGAAATAAAGAATTTATTGGCAGAATACTTCAGGCCTCATAGAATGGATGAGAACTCAGGAGAACAGGTTTGAATAGAATGGAACCATGGTGGAGCAGAGTCAAGACAATAAGAAGCACACAATTTCATCAGGATAATACCACTCAAATGAGTGAATTTCAATTACTTTCCCAATTCTGTCGAAGTCCAGGGAGAGAGAATCAGAAAGCCCAACCCAAGGTTAGGCAGTGTACTTTGATTTGTGTGCACTGTTACCAAACTACACCATGTGGGAAAGTGGTAACTCCTCCAAGGAATTTAGGATACTGCTATCACATGAAGGGGACCTGGATGCAGGCAACCAAAAGGAGCAAATGCCCCATATCAACCTAGAGAGAAAAAGGTTAATTAAGAATCCACGTCAAACTTGAGTATCTTTAAGAGGCTTTTAAATTTAAACAAGAACCACAGTGACAAAACCCAACGAATAAATCATTATGCATTGCAACGTGAAAAAATTAGTCCCCATTGAAGGAAAGGCCCACTGAAAAATTATTGTATATATTAAAAATGTACTTATTTGTGTTACTGAGTTCTGCAAAAGTTGGAGAGATATTTTCTAGAATTGTAAGGAGAACACAAAGATAAATTTAACAAGTCACATAAAACAATTATTTGATTAATTTATTGGCATATATGAACTTACCTTTTTAAAACCCAGTAATTTCCTTTAGAAATTATTATATTTCATTTAAAGATGTATAAAGACATCTTTTTAAAAACTGACTTACTGAGTTCAGGTGGCAGCCCTGGTTCTAATTAATTTATGTTCCTACTCTGAAATCAAAACAGATGAGTCCTTTTTGCTCCATCTCCTCATTCAATTATCACCACCACACAGAAGTAGAAACAGCCGCAGAGTCTGGGATTCAAATAGGAGAGACAATGTGAAAAAAAAATCTGTTCACATCGTAAATTGTTGTCACACTTCTAAGAAAAGAATGCGAGCAATTCTGAGTAGTTGTCGTCAATGACATCAATACTAATTTCTAAAATCCTTAGTGGACTGAAACTTTTAGCGCCTATAGTGTTTTGTTTCTTATGGGTGCTATAAATAATGATTGCATAGAATTTTGTGTGCATAGCTCATGACAAGGGAGGGCAAAGCAGTATAGAGGAATTCATGTGCTGACGCTGGTCTTCTGGGAGCCTGGCTCACCATTTCAGGTGCATAATCACAAGGTCCATGAGCCTGCAGAATCTTCAGGAAGCTTTTTATCCAGTACACGTTCTGTGGCTTTCTTCCCATGAATTATGCTTATATCTATAAATAAATGTATCTAGCCTCTCTGTGGAGGAGGAGAAGAGATGTAGGAGTTGGGAGGCTGAAGACAGTAGAGTGGAAGCTCAGAGCTTGGACAAATAGCTGCCCAAAGCTTTTTCACCGTTAGCATCCCCAAGACACTTGGGATGAGCTCTGAGAATATTTCTGAGCCCAAGTACTCATTACTGAAAAAAATTCCCCAAACCTCAGATTTAGAGTTTTTTATCTCCCTGGGCTTACCTATAAGCAGTAGTAGAAGATACCAGCACAAGGAGCTATTATTTCTTTAAAACTTTGATAGTTTTAACAAATAAAACTATAGCTTCAAAAATTCAAACCCACTAAGAATTCAAAACAAATTTTAGTTTACCAGTGATTCTTTGCCTTGCAAACAGATAAACTCATACATTACATTCCTTCCAAAAATGTTCTGTGTATCTTTTTTCCTTCCTTATAAAACAAATTTTGTGTGAAATATGGCAGATGTGAGCACTCAAATCTAATTCTTTTGTTATAGCATTCAGAATCATTTGTCGAGTCTTAAATATACGCTAGGTTTTGGGGCAACAACGATAAATTCACCTGGTCTCTCACATTAAGAGCTCATATTAAAATCAGTGTAGACAACCATGAATACAATGAATTGTAACACAATGAGATAAGTGTTATAAAACATGTTCAAAAGTCTATGAAAGCATGAATGCAAAAGTGATTAATTTTGCCTGAAAATTCAGAGACAACTTCATGGGAGAGATGCTATTTTAAAAGGAGTTTTTAAGAACAAGTAAAAGTGTGCCAAGCACCAAAGTGAAATCAGGTATCCTAGGCTCAGGAGAGAGCAGAATATACAAAGGTGTTTGTGGAATCAGCAAATAATTGGGATTGGCTTGACCAAAGAATGCTGAGGGGGAAGTACTGAAAGGTATGTCTGAAAGAGTAGGCTAAGAGCAGATTTCATGACCTGCAACGTCATGCCAAGGAGTTTGGAGCATCAACAAAGGATCATAAGGAAGAGAGTGATATAATCAGATTAGTGGCTTAATCTTAAGAATGACTATTCCAGTTGTGATATGAGGGATAAAATGGGATCATCTGGGTAAGAGGGATTGTGGTCATCCACAGCAGGAGGAAGGGGAGAGCCAACTATGGTCTGCAAGCCAGCTCTGAACAGCTGCCTATTTTTATACAACCTGCAAGCCAAGAATGGGTTTTTACATTTTTAAATGGTTGAAAAAATTTTAAATAGAATAATATTTCATGAAATGTGAAATTTAAAACTTATACAAAAGTCAAATTTCTGTGTCCATAAATAAAGTTTTATTGGAACACAGCGATGTTCATTCACATACATATTGTCCATGGCTGCATTCACACTACAATGGTAGAATTGAAGGTTTGCAACAGAGACTATATGGTCCATAAAGCTTAAAATATTTATCACCTAGCCTTTTACTGAAAAAGTTTGCTGACCCCTGGTCTAGAGTATGAACAAACTGGATGGCTAGGCCCAATATGAGTTATCTCAGAAAGATTCTCTCACCATATGTAGAGTATCAGCGCTACCTCAGAATAGTAATGGCTCTTGTTATTAACCTAGTTCAAGTTCCTGTAACTGATAAAATCTTAAATAAAGAAAAATATCACTACAAGAGAATATTAGGTAAGCTGGCAGTAAGCTGATGATCCAACTCTCCTTCTTTTCCCTGACAACACCACAATACCATTGAAATGATTTTCTTGAAAAAAACATTAAAATATTGGAGAACTCCATAGTGCACTGAAAACAGGGAGGAAGCTAGCTCTATGGGACAAATTTCAAGGAATTTCTGACAGATATTATGTTTTTAAGACAAGACTAAAGGAAGCCATGGAGAGTCAACATGCACCTTCCATTCTGGAGAAAGTGTTATTATTCGGGAAGAAGTAGAAGAGATATTTTGAGGAATGGTGATTAAAATCACAAGCCTTGATGTCAGGCAGTCCTGGCTATAATCCTGTCTTTGTAACTTCATTCCTTAACTAAATATTTAGCAATTACCAACTGTATATCAGATCACTACATGAGATTGTACAAGCTTAACATCTCTGAACCTTTTTATTAAACAAGTACCTTATAGATTGACCGTGAAAATCAAATCACCACCACCACCACCACTGCCACGACAAGGACAACAACAGACACTTCCAAAGTGCCTGCTGTGTGTTCAACATTGTTCTAAGCACTTCACACATTCATTCCTTTAAATCCTCAAGACACCATTTTATAGATGAGGAAACCAAAGTACAGGAGAAGTTAAGTAAATTGCACAAGGTTCTGCAGCTTGTGGGTACAGAGTTGTGATTTGAAATCAGATAGACTGTAGACAGAGTCCACGTTCTTAACCACTGCACTGGACTATTATTCCAAATAAAATGAAATATCAAAGCGACAGGATGTCTGTGTTGTGATTGTTCAATAAATAGTGACTATAACTATATTTTGTGGAAATCATATTAAACAATGATATAGAGATGAGGGCTACCAAGTAGACAGAATGGAGGATAGATGGAAATCACTTCACTTGAAAACTTTTGCATCAATGGCATTCAAAGGAAGCTGTGCCAGGAGACCCAACGGAAAGAAAAGCCGTATCACACAAAAACCAACGTGGTGAGGAAGCACTTCTTACTGAGATACAGTTCTTCCCTGATGTAGTGAGCTGCCCTCCCAGGAAGGCTGTCAGACAGAGCTACACCTGGGTCCACAATGGAGGCTGGGCATAAAATTAAAATTAGACACAGGAAAGCTAGTGTCCAGTACTGAAACATCAACAAACACAGGATTGATCAGAAAAACGTTCCCTGCCTTAACTACACATGGCGTCTCTCTATGACCCTAGTGTTGCTGAGCTGGTATAACTTTCATCAACCAACCCTCCAAAGCAAAATCTGAAAGGGGACATTAACAGAATGTAGGTGGGCAGTAAGGGAGTCTGAAAAGATTTGAATCATGGAGTTTGTTGGAAAATACCAGTCTCCATAATTAAAAATTAGTAAATGGGGGAGGAGTTTTGCACTATCTTTGAAATTAAAGAAAATATTTACTTTATTAAACTAGAACTGAAAGATGAGAGGAATTGACTGAGTCAAGGGGAAAGCATAGTAAAACACCAGAGCAGAATTGAAAATAGCTTTCAAAAGATTTTTCTCTGCCTCACACTATGCATCAAGATAAATTTTTTGGTGGATGAATGATTTAAATGAAAAATATAAAACAATAAATAATGTATAATGGAATGTAGATCCAACTATATGATTTTAGAATAGGGAAAACTTTCTACAACTAACTACCAAAACAAACACTATAAAGAAAACGTATTAATGTATTGGATCTGATTGAAAAGCATATGAAAAACTGAGAAAAACAGTGGTAATCTATATAGCAAAAGATAATTTGTATGGGCTTCTTCCTATTACAGGGCCTTTGCACATGCTGCTCTCTTTGTCTGTAAATGCTCCACTATTTCATCCTTCAGTGCTCAGTGTCATCATCAAGTGTTATTTCCTCAGGGAGGTTTTCATGGTCTACTGCACTTGTTTCCCGGGGCTGCCATAACAAAGTACCACAACTGGGTGCATTAAACAACAGATATGTGTTATCTCACAGTTCTGGAGGCTACAAGTATGAGAGCGAGGTGTTGGCAGTGTTGGTTCCTTCTGAGGGCTGTGAGGAAGGAACCTCACAGGGAACCAGCCTCTCTCTAGCTCCTGGTGCTTTGCTGGCAACAGTTGATGTTCCCTGGCTTCTGCTGCATTACACCGTCTCTGCCTTCATCTTCACATGGTGTCTCTGTGCGTGTATCTCTTTCCAAATTTCTCCTTTTGATAAGAACACAAGTTGTATTGGATTAGGGGTCCATCCTACGCTGGTGTGTGCTCATCTTAACCAATTACATCTGCAATGACCCTATTTCCAAATAAGGTCAAGTTCTGAGAAACTGTGGGTTAGGACTTCAACATACGAATTTTGGGGGACCCAATTCAACCCATAACATCCACTTAATCAAATCCTCCTATTTATATTCACTCTTCAAATACTGGGGGAAATAGTCCTTTCCTTTGTCCCATGCATCAGAGATGTAGCTTTACATTTGTTTGTGTTATTGGTTTATTAATATCTGCTCCACAAAACTGTGATCACAATCAAAGCTAAAATTATTTCAATGACAAACGGAACAAGATTCATTCGTTCACTCAACAGTTACTCTGTGCAATGCCCTGGATTAGGTATCAGGCATGCAGCAGCATACAAGTCAGACACAGTCCTTACCTTCAAAAACCACACGTTTTAATAGAGAAGTAGATGATGATGATGATGATAGATAGATAGATAGATGGATGACAGATGGATGATATATAGATTGATGATAGATGAGAGAGAGAGAGATGGTGTATATGATGAGTACAGGGACAAGAGATGTACTGCTCAATAATCAATGCTAGAAAGTCCATTTTACTTTCTGCCCCAATTTTTCCTTTTGCCCTGAAAAAGTTTCATCCCTGGCCCCTCCAGCCTTCCTTCACTGTAGGCTAAGTCTCTAATTAGCAGTAAGCAATGCAGGCTAAGTTTATCCATACATTGCAATCTCTCTCTCTCTCTCTCTCTCTCCCTCTTTACTATGTAGTGAGATCCAGAAGTAACTTATTGCTGCTACATTCAGTCTGTGGTGTAGGGGATGATGCTGAAACATGGAGCTCTAGCATCCTACGTACGCTCAGGTGCACAAGTGGTCGTTTGGGTTACTGTTTAAGTGTGAGCTCTGGAGTCAGACAACTCTGCTTTCAGAACCAGCTCTGCATCTTTTTGCATAACCAGGGCAAATTAGTAAATCTATGCACCCTGATCTTTAAATGAGGTTAATAAAGTACCCACTTACAGTTATTGTAATAATTAAATATTAATTATACAAACTGCTTAATACATTAATACAGCCCATAATAAAGAATCATGAAATAGTAACTAATAATATGAGGGCGAATCCTCCAGGCTGCTCTTCCATCAGATTTCTAATTTTATTCTATTTTCCTTTTGGGATTTCGTGTTCGCTCTGGTTGTTAGGAGCACATAAACCTTTATCTGAAAATCTATGCCCCAAAAACCATGGAAACCCAGCATGCTAGAACTGTACCAGGCAGAGAAAGAACCCAGAAGTGGGTATTTTTTTCTCTAGAGACAGAAGTACAAGGTACTTGCAGGTATTGAGCACAACTTGACGTCTTAGCCCTAAAGATTTCTTGGCCACCCAAATTCAGAGCAGTGTATACATAGGGAAAAAAATCTCAGAGCCTGCTCCCTAGGATCAAAATTCATCAACAACTTTTACTAACTCCATCCACTATTAGTGGATTTGTCCACTCTGGAGTTTGCCTGCTACCTAGCGTGTCAGTATTAGCCTGTTTCTCTCATCTGAGTTAATCCCCCAGAGTTTAGATCTGATTTCCCAACTGTTCCTTCCTGCAACATTTGTCTTCTCTGACCTCACCATTTTGACTGCCTATACCTATCACACCATTAGTTTTATTCTAATCAGAAAATCTTAGAAAGCCTTTTCTCAAAGCTCCCAACACTCCAGAGTGCCAAGATATAAGACCTCATCCTTGGAACATTCGCCTTCCTTAAACACTACTCATTACTTTCAATAGTTCAATACTATTTCCTATCATATCATTAATTATTATCCCATGACATTCAAGTAAGCTTGTAGTTTATATCCCTCTGCTATCTAACTGTATTTCCTGCTCTTCTTCATGCAGAAATGTTCAAGAATCTACATAAACACCATTTACAAAATGAATAGCTTTGCATCAACCTTTCCTAATTTGAAAATTTTATGTTTTACATGCAAGATTATTCATGGCTTCATTGCAACAATAAAATATTGGGAAAACTTATATGTCCATCCAAAGGGGATGGGTTAAAATGTATGGTGTGAATATTTAATGGGATACTGAACAGCTGTTAAAGAAAAGAATAAAAAAGTTATTTATGAACTTGATCAAAAAATTCTTCAAAGGATACTGTGAAAAAGCAATGCAAAAAATGGTATGTATAGTACCATTTGTGTTACATTTGTCCATGTAACATTTGTGTTACAAAAAGAAGGGATTTTAATTATGTAGTCACTTATATTTGCTTAGGATATCAGAAGAATTAAAAAGAAAACCCAATAATTTTATTTCCCTTTGGGAAGGACCCTGGGTGGCTGGGCAAGAGGATTGAGTTGGAGAAGTTTTGTAATATGCCTTTTTATACTCACCTTTTTTTGACTTTGAAATTTATGACTATAGTAGTTACTTAAAAATTAAATTAAGAAAAAGTTTCATGATTTATTCTGAGAGATTAGTTTTGTCTCAGCCTTTAATCACATTTTGTTTAAAAAATATTTTGTTTTTATCCTCTACCAGAGTTTAATCATTGCAAAGACATTTCAATCCATAGTGAAAATCCAAATTAAAATTAAAACTCACCTACCTGTGGGGATCTTATAAATTGGCAGATACATAGGCAATGCTAACTGTATCATAATTTAATCCTTACCTGATTTTTTCCATAATTTATTTTAACGTTAATTTCAGAAACATTAAAATGTAAGATATTTTATTATTATAAAAAATAGAGAATTTCTAAGGTTCAACCCATGTGTTAACTCCAGTAGGTTTTTACCCATCTCATTGATCTTCTTCCTGTCTTTTGGTGGTTTTCTGTATTTGAAATATTTACTACACAATTTGGAGTTGGTTACAATAATCACCATTTACCTAGCACGTGTCCCAATCCTGCATGTTAGGTAGCATTGTCCTATTTCACTCATAAGGAAACTGATGTCCAGAGTAGTTAAGTAATTAAAAGGATTCGAAACCAGGTCTGTCTGATTCAGGAGCCTGGATGCTTCCCATTCAGTTATATTTTGTTTTGTATAATTTCTGATTATTTCATTTGCTTATTTTAGAACAAATTACCAGTAAACCCTTGGCAGATGTGAAATTGGCAGTGCTCAATTTTGTCCTTCACAGCACCAAGCACAACCCTGCAAACTTCATCATTCTTCATAAAATGCTTTTATATAATGAGGGCATATTTTGTTGAAAATTGTGACATTTGGGAAAAGAGCCATCAAATATACACGTATAATTAAAACGTGAAAATATGGAGCTGGCCCGGTGGTGCAGCGGTCAAGTTTACATGCTCCACTTTGGCGGCCCAGTTCACTGTTTGGATCCTGGGTGTAGACCTACACATTGATCGTCAAGCCATGCTGTGTCAGGTGTCCCACATATAAAGTAGAGGAAGATGGGCATGGATGTTAGCTCCAGACCAGTCTTCCTCAGCAAAAAAAGAAAGAGGAGGATTGGTGGCAGGTGTTAGCTTAGGACTAATATTCCTCAAAAAAAAAAAAGAAAAGAAAATATCCTTCCAGGCTTAAATTATGCAATTTTGATCGATATGCATGTGATAATCTTCCTGGTGTCACAATATTTGAGAATGGAAATATTTACAGGAGTTTATAACATTTATAATTACTATATAGTTAAAAGCAGAGTGTATTCCTGTGCTTATAGGTTTAATACTGACTGAAGCAACTACTCATGGTCAGTTAAATTATTTAAGGTTCAGATTCATGTGATGGTTGTTTGCCAGATTTCCAAAGTTTAAACTGTTTTGCTTTAACATGCAAACTTCCCCTGAACATTTTTTATTTTACAGACCACACAAACTGAATCAGATAAGATGCTGGCTATTCTCTGGGGAGCTCCCGAAAGCAATGGTGTGTGATACAGTTCTTCTTACTTTTGATGAATTCCTCCGTGAAGAACATGTTTTCTCTGCCGTGCCTGTAGTTGATACCACCAGGGAGCAATTCCACTGTCACTGATGAATGCTAGCTAGGTCAGACCTTGTCAGAGCAAATGAAAGTCTTGTGATTAGTATTCTGTACCTTCTTACTAATGAACCTTCTAGTCGTGAAATCTGTCTGTACTTATAATCTTCTTCTAACTACTAAGTGCCCTTGAAAGGTTAGATAAGTGGGAAAGTGTACCATTGGGTTTGGTTTTTTTTCTTTCTTGCATCACGCCTTTCAAATTTAGTTTTGGGCTTCTTGTTTATGACTCTTAGGATTAGAACTGGTCAACATTAGGACAGTGACAACCTTGGTTATACAATTCCAACATGCAAACAAGTTATAAATACACAAAAACATGTATAATCATAATAATAAATATTTTTTGGAAACACTCAACTTCTTGGGAAGCATTTTGACAGGAGAAAAAATATGCAAGAGTGTTTGTACCAGACTTTGCTATAAAAACATTTAATTGGAAAAAGTTATGAATGAGAAAAGTTTTGCACTAACAAGAGTGAAACAAGAGTGACTTTGAACTCAACATTTAAGGAAATCTTATTCAACATGACCTGAGCTGCTTTTGGCTTAAAATAAAAAATGTATGTATTCTTAACTGCACAAGAATTTATTTGTGATTGCTCCAGATCAATTACATATTTCATTAAGTCCAAGACATCATCAATTGTAAGGTACCTCATTATTTTGTGTATCACTAAGAAAGAAAAAATGATACCAATTAAACTGTGACAAGATATTGATTATAAGTCACATCAGAGATGTTAAAATGTGAAAAAAAGCACTTCTTCCAACTGATGAAATAAGGATTGTTGTAAAAAATATGGATACTAGGTATAGGAATGTGGGAAACCTTCTTTGCTAACAACATCTTTCCTGACCAACATTTCAATCAAACTTATATTTGCCAGGGCCTAAAACTGAGTAAAGTCTATCAGAATTTACGCATCTTTTTTTCTTTTAGTTTTAATTGAGGAGGTACTCTACTCAGCTCTGTTAATAAAATGCTAGTAATTCATTCCATTATGCGATCCGGGGATAAGCAAATTTCCATAAAGGATCAGACAGTAAATATTTTAGGCTTTTGTGAACCATACAGTTTCTGATACAAATACTCAACTTCAGCTATTTTAGCACAAAAGCAGCCATAGACAATTAAAACTTTATGAATTTCAAATTTGATATAATTCTCATGTGTCATGAAATTGTATTCTTCTTTTGCACTTTTTACAATCACTTAAAAATCGTCTTGGGACTTCTTCCAGGAAAATGGAGTAGACATACTTTTCCCTATTTCTTCTGCTAATTACAACTAAAAACCCTGGATTTTATATATAAAGCAAACATAAGAAGACTGTGGAAGATAGAGAGAAGAAAGTAGACTGGTTAGAGAATTCATTGCCAAGAAATGACATGATGGTGAGCATTTTTGGGGGGAGAGGGGAAGTTTATATATCCAAGACTTGGAATTCAAAAAGCCAGCAACTCAGAAATAATACCAATGAACGCAGACAAAAAAACCTCTAGCAAAAACCTGCTTTTTTTAGCCAAAGGACTAAGAAAGAGGCAACATAGCAAGACAGAAAAACTTTTAAACAATAACCACTTGACTCCAGCCAAACACCTCAGAAAAAGCTGTGGCCCCATCTCTACTCCTTCCAGGAAAGGCCAAGTGGGGCCTCTAGACTTCCATCCCACCAAGCTGTAACAAGGCACCCCAACTCTCCCACTTGGGTTGTGCCAGAGAAGGGAATAGGGACTTGCATCCCACTAGGTGATAAAAAGGCCTTTCTCCATATTGACAATGGAGACTATATGGGGTGCCTGGATTACCAACCACATCCAGCAGTTATGAAGCACCCCTCCCCACTGGAGTGGTGTCATAGGAGCTCTACTGGGAAATTAGAACATTTCCCCCCAAGCAGTGTTAATGATTCACCTCCCCTACTGTGATGTCAGTTGAGGCCACATGGGAGCAATAATATAATATTCCTTCCTCTCCCAGTCAAAGATGTTCACTGCTTGTGGATGTCAACAAAGACTGAGTGTGGAACCTGGACTCCTACCCTACCTGACAGTAATGACAATGCACCCAGCCCTTTCCCATGCAGGAGTAGTGTCAGAGGAAACCAGTTAACACAGAAAGTTTAAATGAAACCCAGAGGCTCTTAATGTAATATGCAAAATTTAAGATTTCAATACAAAAATCACTCAACATAGCAAGAACCAGAAGGATCTCAAACTGAATGAGAAAAAGACAATCAGTGGATGCCAACATTGAGATGAAAGATTTTAAAGCAACCATATAAAAATACATCAGTGAACAATTACAAACGCCCTTGAAACACATGAAAAAATAGAAACCCTCAGCAAAGAAATGGAAAGTCTCCATAAAGAAATAGACAACATAAAGAAGAACCACATGGAAATTTTAGAACTAAAAATACAATAAGCTAAACAAACAAAAAAAGGTAGATCAAAATGGAATTAGAAAAACTGTTCAAGTGATTCACACCAAGGCAGAAAAAGGAGAGCAGAAAAATAGCAAACAGAAAACAAATGCTAAAATGGCAGACTTAAGCCCTAACATATCAATAATTATATTAAACGTAAATAGGCAAAATACACCAATCAAAAGACAGAGATTCTCAAACTAGACTTAAAAACATGGCCTAACTATATGCTGTCTATAAGAAACTCACTTCGAATATAACCATATAGGCAGGTTGAAAGCAAAAGGAGGTAAGAGAATATATTATGCAAACATTAAGTAAAGGAAAGCAAGAATGGCTATATTAATATTAGATAAAGTTGACCTAAGAGGAGAGAAAATTACCAGAGACAGAGAGGGACATTGTACAAACCAAGAGTACATTGCGATCCTAAATGTGTATACACCAAAAATCAGAGCTGCAAAATATGTGAAGCAAAAACCAATAGAACCAAAAAGACAAGTAGACAAGTCTACAATTATAATTGGGGACTTCAACATCCCTGTATCAAAAATTGGTACAAAAATTAGACAAAAATTCAGGAAAGATATAGAAGAACTCAACAACATAATAAACCAACATGATCTAATTGACGTTTATAGGACATTCCACCCAACAACAGCAGAATACACATTCTTCTCAAACTTGCATGGAAATTATATCAAGATAGACCATAACTTAGGCCATATAACAAACCACAACAAATTTAAAAGAATTGAAATCATACAGAGGTTATTCTCTAAACATAATGAAATCAAACTAAAAGAAAATCAATAGCAGGGGCCAGCCCCATGGTTGTGGGGTTAAAGTTCCACGTGCTATGCTTTGGTGGCACAGGTTCATGGGTTCAGATCCTGGGCACTGACCTACCCCACTCATCAGCCATGCTGTGGAGGCATCCCACATACAAAGTAGAGGAAGACTGGCAGAGATGTTAGCTCAGGTACAATCTTCCTCCAGCAAAAAAAAAAGAAAAAAAAGAAGGGAAGATTGACAATGGATATTACCTCAGGGTGAGTCTTCCTCACCAAAAAAAAAAAAAAAAAAATCAGTAGCAGAAAAATGGCAAGAAAATATCCAAAAACTTGGGCACTAAACAACACACTTCTAAACAGTACATGAATCAAAGAGGAAGACTCAAGGGAAATCAAAAAGTATATAAAATGAAAATACAACACATCAAAATTTGTGAGACACAAAGTACTGAGAGGAAAATTAATAGCACTAAATGCATACATTAGAAAAGAGAAAAAGTCCCAATCAACAATCTAAGAAACCCCTCAAGAACCTAGTAAAAGAAGACTAAAATAAAGCAAGAAGAAGGAAAAAAATAAAGATGAGAGCAGAAACCAATGAAATTGAAAACGGAATAGAGAAAATCAATGGGACAAGTGCTGATTTTTTCAAATGATCAATAAAACTGACAAACTTCTACCAAGAGGGACACACACATGCAAAAGAGAGAAGACAAGTGACTAATATCAGAAGTGAAAGGTGGGTCATTACTATTGATCCAATGGACAATAAAACGGAATACTATGAACAACTCTCTGCCTGCAAATTTGAGAACAGATGAAATGGACTATTTCCCTTAGAGACACAAACTACAAAACCCACACAAGAAGTAATAAATAATCTGAATAGGCTTATATCTATTAAAGAAATTGAATTAATAATCTTCAAAAAAATAAAAGCACCATTCCAAGACTGTTTTGCTGATAAATTCTACTATTCAAGGAGGAAATGCTAGCAACTTTCTACAATGTTTCTACAGAAAATAGAAACAGAGAGAACACTTTCTAACTCATTACATAAGACCAGCACTAACCTACTGTATAAAACAGGTAGAGATATTACAAGAAAGAAAAACTACAGACTAATATCTCTCATGAACATAGATGGAAAAAAACTAAATGAAATGTTAGCAAATTGAATCTAAAAACCACATAGAAAGAATTATGCACCATGACCAAATGGGATTTATGCTAGGTATGCAAGGCTGGTTCAACATTTGAAAATCAATGTAACCCACCACATTAACAGGCTTAAAGAAGAAAAATCATATTACCATATCATTAACTGCAGAAAAAATCTTTGACAAAATTTAACTCCAATGCATGATAGAAACTCTTATAAAAATAGGGATGGAGGGGAAATTATCCCACTTGATAAAGAGCATCTACAAAAAATCCACAGCTAACATTATCCCTAACGGTGAAAAATGGAATGCTTTCACTCCAAGACCAGGAACAAGTCAAGAATGTTCAATCTCAATTCTCTTATTCAACATAGTGCTGAAAGTTCTAGCCAATGCAATAAGGCAATGAAATAAAATAGAAGTCATACAGGTTATAACTACACAATCGGTACAGGGCTACTTCTCAAGTTCACTGTACCATATATGGGTCATAATAACACAACGTTTTTTTGTGGCCATAATGTGTTTGTACTAGAGCTCATAAGAACACAGTTTGATAAGATTGAGAGTTCTAAGCTAAGCCAGAACTAGAACCAGGAGAAAGGCAACATGGAGCAGGTCACCAGGGCATGGCTTCAGGCCAAGTTGAACACAAAATAGATAAAGAGATCTTCAAGGTTCACCTGTGGTCCCAATCAGATCACCAGGATGGTAGATGAGAAACGGATTTGATTCAGAAGCCCTAATATTAATAAAGAATATCCATTTTCTTGTAAGGATCTTTGGATCATATAGCATTTGAGAAGAAGAAATGGCAGCAGTATCCTAGTTTCTAAAACCCTTATCTTTGTAAGTTATTTCTTGTATCAGTTCACTCTTGCTTTATAACATCACTCCAAAACTGAGGTACTTAGAATGATACCCACTTATCTAACTTATGATTCTGTGGTCTGAATCACCTCAGCTATCTCTGTTGGCTTGCTCATGCCACCACCACGCTTAGCTGATGGTTTGCCTCATGGCTAGATAACCTAAGATAGTCTCACTCAGATGACTGATCTTTGGCATCCTATCTTCTGGAACAACTTGAGTAACTGGACCATGAGTCTGTCATCATAGGAGGTTAGCACAGGCTTTGTCACATGGTGTTCACAAGATTCCAAAAGCAGCAAGTGAGCGAGCCACAGTGCACTAGTATATTTCAAACCTCTGAAGTCCTATCTTTGCTTAATGATCAGGTTTAATTATCCCATCAAGATGTTGACTGTTCTCCTTGCCTACTTGTCCCTTAGCATTAGGAATCCAAAGTGGCCAGGTGGGAGCTGTAGCTTATGGTTAAGGAGACCGAAGTGGAATTATTCCCCCTTGGAAATGAGGTCTTCAAAACACACTTCTATGTCTCAGAGTTGGAGAGACAGAAAGCCCAAGTTCCCCAATGGGGTCACTGAAAGGAGAGTAAGTTGAGCTACTCCTGCTTCCACCCCTTGGTTTCCATATATTTGCCCAATGAGGGCATAGCACCATATAGTTTCATTGACTTAGAATATACACTATGTCCTGGAAAATCACACTTCACTCTTGCAAGGAATCATCTCTGAGCTGACTTCTAAGTTATACTTTCAACAGACTCTTCAATCCTTCTATCAGGCCAGCAGCTGCTCAGTAATATGGGATATATATAACTGATATGACCAGCGGATTTCAGGGGTATATGCTGTCTACTGCCCAGTGGAAGAAAGGGTCCAACATAGCTATCTTGCCACCAATTGGCTGGTTAGTTTCCTCATAGGATGTTGCGATATCATTTTCTATTGCTGTCAGTTTGGACTTCCAGCAGCAGCAGTAGCTAGATAAGCCCTGGTGAATGGGAGAACACGTTGTTGGACCATGAATAGCTTTTGTCCCTGTCCCCATGGCTTCTCCATTCTTGCAGTCACTATACTAGCACTGAAGTGGCTGATGACAGAGGCTGATCGATGATAATTGGGAAAGTGATTTTGTCTGTTTAGTGCCTCTTTAATAGTGGATACTTTCTGATGGTCACTTACAAGTACTTTAGTTATCTATTGCTGTGTAACAAACTCCTCCAAAACACTTGACAGCTTGAAAACAACAAACATTTGTATCCATTTATGTTCCAGAAGCAGCTGGTTCTAGTTCAGGGTCCCTCAAGAGGTTACAGTCAAGTTGTTGCCTAGGGTTGCAGTCTAGAGTCTAAAAGATCCACTTCCAAGGTCACACACATGACTGTTGGCAGAACGCCTCTGTTCGTCACCACATGGCCCTCTTCAGTGTTCCCTGTGGATCCTCATGACATGCCAGCTGGCTTCCTCCAGAGAAAGTGATACAAGAGAGAAATGGCAGGAAGCTACAGTGCTTTTTATAAACTAGTCTCCAAAGTTGCACATCACAACTTCCATTTTATTCTCTTCCTAAGAAGCAAGTCCAGCCCAAACTCAAGGGGAGGGGAACTAGGCCTCTAAGAATTTTTGGACATTTAAAACCACTATCACAAGTGGCACAAAGATCTTCATAGCATGTGCCAACTCCCATAGGTGCATCCACATGTCTTTACCCTACCCTACCTATTCATGGAAATCATTCAAGTACTCTGGGAAGCAGACACAGAGATGGAGTTGGAAGAAAAAACTCTTTATTGGGGGAGGCAGGTAACACCTGTGAAAAACCAAAGGAAGGACAGAATTTGGCAGCATATTGATCAAATCATGATGCAGGACTGATGAATTGTCTGCTAACTCAGTGGGGAGTTCTGGAGCAAAGAACTCATTGGAAGAACTCATAAGAGGGATCTTACATTGGGCAGAAATTGCTAGGCCCATGTACCACTATTTTACTCAGTCATTGACTTCCCCGAGAAGAGCATGACCTTGACTCAAAAGTTGAGGCAGACATCAAATGAATAAATCATTATAGATTGTCAGCTAACCATATCCTAGTAGCGTTAGGAGGAATATATTTGGCTCCCACCTCGGTGGCACTTGATACATCCTTGACCAATCTTGATGGTAAATGGCCAAGTGAAACCAAACTGGTGGATCAAATGGAAATATCATGGGGACTACCACTTCTGCGTCCTTTAAGAGTGGTACTAATTTCTGCCACTCCGCCTGACATGGAATATTGTTTTTGATTTACCATCTTGGCCACAGAGGCAAGCAGTTTCAAAGACTTCCACTTAGCCTTCCTCACTATGATTACTTCCCCATCCACCCACCTCTAGGCCAAAGAACCAAGGTGAGAATTGTGTCAACTGTCAAGACGTCCATTTCAACTATATTTTCAAGGACTAGGAAGATAAACACTAGGTATATCTGTGGGACCAGTGGACCCTTGTGAGCTGGATCTGGGCCAGGATTCTTTCTATCCCTTGGCCTTCATATGCCCTTGATATATTCGGGGGACTGTCATGAGATTTGGGGTCTCTGAGTAACAACGTCAGCTCAGATTCTGAGTTTAAGCGGTCCTTAAAATGTTTGGGTATTCATCTTTCTCCAAAGTATGGTCACCCAAATAATTGGTCATAAGTTCTATTATGGTAATATTAGATAAATTATTACCATATACACTTTTCAAGAGTCCTCTTCTTCAGTCAATTGGTTTGAAAAGTGGTTCAAATCCAAAAATTGGAAAGGGAATCATGACGTTTTACTGAAGCAACTGGCTTCAGCCTCTGCTCATCGTTCCGTGACTTCTTTTCATTGTATAGACTGACCAGTATCCCTGTGGGCTGCACATCCACCTTCCTCCTAAGGACACCACATTATAGGAGCCACAACCTCTCTATGGGTCGGAGCTCCTGACTGCCACTCAAACCTTTCTCTTCTTTACTGTAATTGTGCCCACCTGACTCCTTACTGGTAAGCATGGCCATTTGGTCTCCATTGTTTTAGGAGGTCATCCCTACCACTTAGCCCAGTTTTTTAAAGTGTAGTGCTTTCCTTTTGCTGTTGTAACAAATTACTGAAAACAGTGACTTAAAACATCACAAATTTATACTCTTGCAGATCTGGAAGTCAAAATCCAAAATATGTTTCAATGGGCTATAATCAAAATGTTGGCTCAGCTGCATTCCGTCTGGAGGCTCTAAGGGATAACCCATTTACTTGCTTCTTCCAGCTTCTACAGGCTTCCTGCATTCCTTGGCTCATGACCACATCACCCCACCCTCTGCTTCCATAGTCACATCTCCTTCTCTGACTCTGATCCTCCTGCCTCTCTCTTTTAAGGACCCCTGTGATTACACTAGGCACACTCAGATAATACAAAATAATCTCCTATATCAAAATCCGTATCTTAATCTAATCTACAAAATCCCTTTGCTATGAAGGTTGCATATTCACAGGTTCTGGGAACCAGGACATGGACATCTTTGGGGGGCCATTATTCTACCTATCACAAATAGCATCTCTTACTATCTGGCCTGTGGAGGAGAGCTGCTAGTGAGATTCCTTCTTATGTTGGTGCCCCTCTCACCAATTGATTCTTCATTGTAAACCATGAATTCTTTAGGCCCTCCATGGAACGTAGGCATCTGGGGGGCTTTCCAGTCTTATATGGTATATCCACTCTAGCATGCCCACTTTGCCTACTCTTTCAGTCCCTTCTTTCACCTTCTGGGATGTCAATTCTGGCATTTCTACCTTGCTTACTATGGCTCCTCACTTTCTCCATGGGACTAAGGCCATTCTTCCAGCACATTGCATTGTTTTGCAGTGTTCTTACCAGGGTGTTAAATATTACATCCTGGGAGAGTGTTCCCTTAGTGTACTTGACCCAACTTTATGATGCATCCTCCTTTGATTCTAGCACCCTAAGAACCCAGTCCCATGCTTATTCTCCTGGGGACAGGCAGATGGAATACCATATAGGAGAAGTCTGGCATCAGGAAAATAGCAGATACTCTTATCTAATTTTAAATGCTAATTATGAAAACATCAGAAATAACATGAGGAAGACATAGTCCTATCCTACTTGCATTGAGCAAGAGTGCCATCTTCCTTGACATAAAGCCCTCAAGATGGTTTTTAATTTTGATTTCAATTTATTTCTTAAGGTCTGATTTCTGTTAAAGACTGCCCTCATGTGCTGTCATTCAGGTAGGACTTCAAATTGAATACATCATGTGTCACTTAATGACGGGGATACATTCTGAGAAATGTGTCATTAGGCAATTTTGTCATCGTGCGAACATCACAGAGTGTACTTACACAAACCTAAATGGTATAGCCTACTACACACCTAGGTATGTGGTGCTAATCTTATGGGACCACTGTCATATATGCTATCTGTCGTTGACCGAAAGGTCATTATGTGGTGTACAATTGTACATTAAATAAACTTTGTGTTTTATATAATATTTTATGTCTGTATGTGTAAATTTTGTTGAATTCTTTTATTTTTTTTTGAGGAAGATTAGCCCTGAGCTAAGTACTGCCAGTCCTCCTCTTTTTTGCTGAGGAAGCCTGGCCGTGAGCTAACATCCGTGCCCATCTTCCTCTACTTTATACGTGGGATGCCTACCACAGCGTGGCTTTTGCCAGTGGTGCCAGGATCCGAACCAGCGAACCCCGGGCAGCCAAGAAGCAGAATGTGCAAACTTAACCACTGCGCCACCAGGCCAGCCCCATGAATTCTTAAAAAAAAATAGAAAGATAGTTCCCCTGAAGCAGTGCTGGAGTGCATTGTAGGTGTCTTTAGCTCACCTTCTTATTAAGTGTGTAATATTCTACTTTCCATATGAAATTCTTGTCCATGCCCCTCTCCGTCCTTATTTTTAAATTTTTACTAAAAATTATTTTGTTATCAAATTCATCTAGTTTTAGATGTTGCCATAATGGGGCTCGTTTCTTATTTTCTTTCTAATTTATTTGAGTCCTGGATTTTAGGTGACATGGACTCACTTATCATTAGAGACAGGTTTCTGAGGAATAAGAACAGGGCAAAAGCTGAGTAGGAGAAAATTCATCTTTCCTGCCTTTATTTTGCTCATACATTTTTCTCATTCCCCGTATGTTTTTACAGAAGTATCTTCAATACTTGTTTGCTCTCAGCTTTTCTGGATCCATTGATTCTCCTCATTGTTTTAGGCCATTTTGAAAGGAGCTGATTTGAGGAGGTTGGAGAGAAGGGCAGAAGAGTTGACTGGAGGCTTTCTCTTTTTTCTTCCCTCTTGGGGGAAAGATCAAGAATGGGCTGGACTCTTGGGGTGGGAGGTGAAGTGAGAGAAGATGTCAGAAATGAAAATAGAGACCCTGAGCTCATCTTCCCTTTCATGTAAGGCTGGCTGCCAGGGGCCCTGGAGAATTTGATTGATAAAATATTCGGAGCTCTTAAGCTTTGTGGTGAAGGATTTCCACATCTCAAAGACAAAAGCTGTGTCTACCTAATGCACATGGATGTATATTTATAGGTAATATATACAACTTAGTGAATCTGCTTTAGACCTGAGTAATACTCAGATACTGTCCACATAGTTCTGCCTAGCAAGCCCAGATCTCATATCTGTTTTGCTGTTAACAGCTCATGAAAGTTATTAATATCCTATTTGTATCATTTTATATCTAAGAAACATATTTCAGAGACAAATAGCCAAAGGAAGGTTGAAGCATTTCCTCAAATAGATTTACATCTTTTCACTCATCTGCTAGTGTGGAAGTGATATAATCTCCTTTAGTTTCATGAAAGGTATTAAAGAGTTTAAATAATGAGATTGAGTATATAGATTAAAAATTTTGAACTAAAAACCATAATTTTGTTGTAAAATATTTGGGAAGAATATTTACATCAAAATCCTTTTTCATTTTTTGTAAAAGACTAAAACAAGCTTAAAAATAGTTTTATGAGATTATAATGGTATGATTTTAAATGATGAACTAGGAATTGTAATGTAATTATTTAGTATTTGAGATAATGTCTGAAACCTTTTATAGAGCCCTTTGTATAGAAGCTATAATATCTCCTGCTCTTGTCTTGGTATGGAAACTGATATATACATTTTATAGCATCCCCTCTCTATAATGGAAAGCAAAATCAAATTAAAAACAGCCAACATTTATATAACACTTAATAGTTTGCAAAACATTGTCAGTTATATCTTATTATTTGTTCTTCACAACAATTTCATAGGAGATATTATCATTAGCTAATTTTACGAGTTAAAAACTTGATCCTCCCAGAAGTCAAGCAACGTGACCAAGTTTTCTTGATTAATGAGTTGCAGAGCCAATGCTTGACTTACGTCTCCTGACGCTAGACTACATGCTCTTTATATTTTACCTTTTGCTTGGGCAAATTGTCTCGATGGAGTTTTGAAATCAATCTGGACCTTATTTTCCTGTGCAAAATACAGGGGATATGTAAATGATTTTAAAGGATCTTTCCAGCCCTACATGTCGTTTCCTTATGCATACTTGTGGTAGACGTGGAAGTGGATGATTTTATTCACTTACAGGACCAACTATAATTGAAGAGAACAGACAAAACTAACACAACTGCAGGTTGAGTTCGTTTGCCACATGGTGATTCTTTCCCAAGACTGAAGCTAGACTCGAGTGCTTAACATCTATCCTAACACTTATATACGGAGAGGGCACAGGAAAATAAAAACAAACATGAAGAAGTTGGATAACTACTATGAATGTTTCCTTTGGCAATTATCTAATTTGGCAAAAAAAACCCCTAAAAATCTTAAAATATTATTGCAATAAATATTTGAGCAGTGATTTGCATAAATTTACATTTAAACTCCAACAAAGAGGGTCTGAGAAGCATAGGTCAAGAAAATATATTTAGTATAGTTTTCTATATTTTCCTAATTGTGTATTCCATTTGTCTAATTTAATGCAAGAATTATAACAATTCTCTGAATGGATTAATACTTGATAATAATATTTCAAGGTGAAAAAAGCATGAGTTCAAGTCCTGATATTTCCATTTTACTTGAGTGACCTTGAGCAAATTATTCAATATTGTTGTGATTCAATTTCCTCAGCTGTAGAATATTAAACCTCTCTTAGAGTGCTGTGGGGAGTAGATGACTCAAGACATATAAATCACTTTGCACTGAGAGCAATACATCATAAGGGTTACATAAGTGTAAGACAATATTATTAATAATCATATTATGTTGCTATTGTGATTATTACATGTGAAAAAATCTTAAAACCTGTATAATTATCATACCTCCTGGAGACCTTTGGCCATCTTCTAATGTAGAGTGAAGTTTCATGTGTTTTTTTCCCAAACCTTGATAAAACCACAAGGAAAGAGCCTTTTAACAAACCTCATTATTCTTTCCCCTTAAAATGAGAGGCCAGTGGCAAGTTTCAAGAGTAATCAGGATAATCTAGGCTTGTGTGTCAGCCAAGAGGAAATGCCAGGAAACAGAGAAGCTTGTGATTTCCTTTATAGAAAACGACTGTGTCATACTTATTCTTTACCGCAAATTGTGTTACTAATCTCATAAAATGCTTTTAATTTATTTGACCTCAAGAAGATAGTAATCTTCTTGGTTACAAAAAGACAAATATAACCCGTCATGAATTAAAATAGTTTAAATACCTAACAACTTAAAAGCAAGTCACGAATTATTACTCTGAGTAGAACAATTTTTACCATGAATTTTGCACTATAGGTAGAAACGATCTTTAAAGAAATTATGGTGTGAAAATAAAATAAGCAAATATATATTACTGGTTTAATAACATATTCAAAATTAATATAGCCTGAAAGGATATTTGATGACCTCATGGTAGAGTCACATCTATTGAGAAAGGCTGTGGTTTGATATTGACTGAGGGCCAAAAGATAGACATGATGGGCTCTTAAATCCTATCCAAATCTATAACTGTTAATATGATTAAACACAGCTGCATCTTCAGAAAAACTCAAAATAGAGGCTTAAAGGAGGTACAAGTTCCTTCCCTCTCTTGCTCTGTCATCCTGTCATCTTGCCTCAAGGTCCAAAATGGCTGCTTAAGCTCCAGATATGCTTAATGCTTGCATTGCAGGTAGTAGGAAAGAATAAGCAGAAGTGCCACAGGGTCACAGAACTTGTTTTTAAGGAGACTCCCTGGAAGTCCTGCACAACAGTTACATCTAATGTTTCATTGCCCACCTAGTTATGCAGCCGCGTATCTCTGAGACTGGACAATGTGGTCTTTTACTCTGAATGGCAATGTGCCAGCAAAATATTGGTGATCTTGGAACGAAAAAAAAAGAGCTTTTGGAGTAGGTAATTAAGAGTCTGTGCCACAAGATCATTTATCCAAGTCCTAATTAACAAGAGTTCTATCAGTTTAGGCCAAGCAAAAAACACAATATTTGATGGATATCTTTGAAACAGGAACCCCAAATGGCAAGTGTCTATCTTCAAGTGTCTAAAATAATAATCAAGACATTACTATATGAGTTTCAGTGCTTGACATCAAGAAGTTTAACATAGTTATTAAACAATGATTAAGTGTGTGTCATGGAGACAGGCCACCTAGGTTGAGTCCTGGTACTAACTGTGTGAACCTGGGCAAGTCACTTGATACTTAGATTCCTCATCTGTGAAATGGGGAAAATGGCTATTTGTTGAGGATTAAGTTAAAAATGGAAAGTTAATCAATATAGAACTCTGTGTGACATCTAGTTGGTGTTTGATAAATATTAGCTGTTGTAACTCATATCTTATTAGTATTATATCTAAGGCACACATTATCTAATAGCCTTTATACTATGTAAGAGGTATATAATAAACCCCCAAATTTTTCAATTAAATGTATATATTAGTTTTATGCTTATTAAATTTACATTTAATTTTAAACCACATTATTACTATTTGTAAAGTCTCCATATTTTATAGAGAGTTTTAAATAAATACATAGATTGCTGAAGAAAATACTGCAAAAAGTTTGTAATATTATAGATAGGACTGTATTTCTCTTCATTATGAATTATTAGCATAAATTTTTGCAATATTAATAACCAAAAAGTCATACATAGTATACAAGAAAGAGAATAAAAGAATAAAATACATTCAGCTTATAAATCACTTGATTCTAATTAAATCATAAGTTGATTGTAGTATAAACACTGGATTCCTTTTACTGAAATTTTATTTATTTAAAGTTTTATGAAATTTTCTCAGCATTCTGCGTTAGTGTCTTGGAAATAATCAGTTCTCTAATATTATTTATAAAGTATACTCATTAGAGGAATCTTGATACACTGACAAATTGCACCCTCCAGTGGAAAAAAATGTTTATCCATAAAAATGTAGTGTTTCTGCATTGCAGGTTTGATATACTCAAATATGCATTTACCTAAAAATTTTTAAATGTAATTATGTTTTATGACCTCCACTAGTATACACCTACCACTATTCCTTTCCTCTGAGACCCCAGGAAGTTGCTCTGAGTTTCAGAGTCTGTTACGTAAATAGGACAGTAAATGTTGGGAAAGTAAAAGAGCTTTAAAGGAAAAATTTAAAAAGAAAAGTAAAAGATAAAATTGGACCACATGCATATATTGAATACTTTCTAAAAGAATAAACTTCACTATGTGTTTAATGTGGAAGTATTTTAGATATACCATATCATCAGGCAAACGTTTCATTCTACTTCAAAATATATACGATTTTTTCAATGTAAAAGTTAGTAAAATTATAATTTTTTGGAAAGAACTAAAAGACTGAGCACATGTCTATGTTTTTCACTCTAACCTGAGAAGTGAAAAGCTGACACTAACAGGATGTGAGAGGAGTATGTTCTAAAGACAGATTCGTTGGACTCCAAAACTGAACTTGTTCCACAATATTTTCTGCCAATTCTATGGTTATTGTCTCCTTGCTCTATCTTGTTCTGTTTCTTATGAATCAATGGCACATTATCAAAATCAGGCACAGGTGTCACCTAAAACTAAGGGCCTTTTCTTAATTGTCATCTGCCCTTGAAATTCCTCCTTCCTTGACTTTCCTCTCTCTAGTGCAACATGGCCTCTAAAAATCTCTTCCATTTCCCTAATTCTTCTCTAGACTTCTCCTTTCACACCTCAGGCCAAATGAAAGTCTGATAATGCAACTGTGACTACCTTTTATCCTCAGCATGCTTTTTAGGGAATTTGTAGATCTCTTCCTGATACAGAATTATGCTAAGAAATACAATTTTCTGTGTTGCCACTTTGCCAAACAAACATTTGCTGTCCTTGACAAATCAACCTAAATCTTTCTCTCAAAAGAAAGCAAACATAATATTTATCTTGGTTACCTAAAATTCTTGTGGCCCAAGGTCTAATGCTGACACCATTCCTGCTCCTTTCTTCTCCTTTGATCTTGTCTCATCTCAGAAGCCCCTGTCTGGAAGCAGCCGAGGCATTTAGCCATCAGGTATGGTTTGTTCTCACCCTTCTTGTACACCTTCCTGATCCTAATTCAATGTTTTAATGCTGCTGGTCCAGGTTTTATTTCTACCTCTTCTAGCGCTTCAGATGGATGTTTCCTATCACACATCCCTTCTCCCTGTTGTCCAGTACCAATTCCAATCCATTATTCCTTTAAACTCATGTCAAAAAAATTAGCTCCTTTGAGGTCCATATGTATGGCTATACCGTGTCCTGCCCTACTGGTCCTTGCCATCTACAAACTTTGCATTATCCACAGCCTAGGACAATTCTACATCCACACAGCTGGCCCACACAACATTCTTGTCTCCTAAGGCTGTGACTCCAATTTCACTGACCTCCATAGTCACTCCACTTGAACCAAGCATTAGAGCAGAGGTCATCAGTTATGGCCTATGAGCCAAATTTAGCTGAGAGATGTGTTTTGTTTGGTTCTGAAAATTTTAATAAGGTACTTGATCTGACTGGCTCTGTATCACTATAAATCTAGACTCATATATGATAATCTCTAAGCAGAAGGCATTTCCTGCCCTAACTACACAAATTAGTCTCAGCAATCAATCAGTATAACTTCTTTCTCACGACCCCACATACAAATTACTCTCAAGATTTCTGTTGTAGGGGCCAGCCCTGTGGCCAACTGGTTGAGTTCTCATGCTCCGCTTTGGCAGCCTGTGGTTTCGCTGGTTCGGATGCTGGGTGGGGACATGGCATCTCTCATCAGGCCACGGTGAGGTGGCATCCCATATGCCACAACTAGAAGGCTCTACAACTAAAATATACAACTATGTACTAGGGGACTCTGGGGAGAAAAAGTAAAAAAAAAAAAATTCTGTTGTATAACTCAACTAGGATCAAAAAATATTTTTCTGTAAGTTTTGGTATGTTGTTTTTCCATTTTCATTTGTCTTAAGATATTTTTTTATTTCTCTTTTGATTCTTTCTTGACCTATTGGTTGTTTATGAGCATGTTGTTTAATATCCATATTTTTGTGAATTTTCCAGTTTTCTTCCTGTAATTGATTTCTTGTTTCATACAGTTGTGGTAGGAAAATATGTTTGATATGATTTCAATCTTCTTAAATTGATTAAGATTTGTCTTGTGGCATAACACATGATCTATCCTGGAGAATGTTCCATGTGCCCTTGAGAAGAATGTGCATTCTGCTTCTATAGGATGGAATGTTGGGTATATCTGTTAGGCTCATCTGGTCTAACACGTAGTTTAAGTCCAATATTTCCCTAATGAACAAAGATGCAAAGTTCTTGACAAAATATTAGCAAATTAAATTCAACAGTACATTAAAAGGATCATACACTATAATCAAGTGGAATTTATTCCAGGAATGCAAGGTTGATTCAACATCCACAAATCAACAAATGTGATACATACACTAACAAAGTGAAGGATAAAAATCATATGACCAACTCGATAAATTCAGGAAAAGCATTTGACAAAAGTCAACATCCTTTCATAATTAAAAAACCCAACAAACTGGGTGTAGAACGAATGTACCTCAACATAATAAAGGCAAGTCCACAGCTAGCATGACAAGCCCACAGCTAACATCACACTCAACGTGAAAGGCTGAAAGCTTTTCCTCTAAGATCAGGAACAAGACAAAGATGTCCACTCTCACCACTTTTATTCAACACAGTACTGGAAGTCCTAAACAAAGCAATTAGGCAAGAAAAAGGAATAAAAGGCATCCAAATCAGAAAAGAAGTAAAGTTGTCTCTATTTGCAGATTACATGATCTTATATATAGAAAACCTTAAAAACTCTACCAAAAAACTATTGGAACTAATAAACAAATTCAGTAAAGTTATAGGATACAAAATCAAATACAAAAATCAGTTGTGCTTCTACATATTAACAATGAACTATCAGAAAGAGAAATGAAGAAAACAATCCCATTTATGATAGCATCAAAAAGAATAAAATACTTAGGAATAAATTTAACCAAGGAAGTGATAGACTTGCACGCTGAAAACTGTAAGACTTTGATGAAAGAAATTGAAAAGGACACAGGCAAATGGAAAGATATTTTGTGTTCAAGGATTGGAAGAATTAATATCATTAAAATTTCCATATTATCCAAAATGACTTATGAACTTAATGCAATCCCTATTTAAATCACTTAATGCAATCCCTATGTAAATCAGTATCTACAAAAGACATTTGTACTCCTGTGTTCACTGCAGCATTATTCACAATAGCCAAGGTATGGAAACAACCTAAACGTGATTCAAAGGATGAATGGATAAGGAAAATGTAGTGTGTGTGTGTGTGTATACATATATATATATGCATGTATGTATGTATATATATATATATATATATACAATGGAATATTATTCAGCCTTTAAAAAGAAGGAAATCCTTCCATTTGCATCAACAGGGATGCACCTGGAGGGCATTATGCTAAATGAAATGTCAGACAGAGAAAGACAAATATTGCACATGATCACTTTTATGTGGAATCTTAAAAAAAAAAGAAGTTGTACTCATAGAAACAAAGAGTAGAAAAATGGTTGCCAGAAGCTGGGGGTGGAGGAAAAAGGGAGAGTTTGGTAAAAGTGTACAAACTTTCAGTTATAAGATGAATATGGTCTGAGGATCTAATGTATAATATGGTGACTATAGTTGATAACACTATATTGCATAATTGAGATTTGCTAAAAGAGAACTTAAATGTTGTCAACACAACAAGATAAATATGTGAGGTGATTGATGTGTAATTGATGTGGTGGGAATCCATTCACAATTAATAAGTATATCAAATTATCTCATTATACACTTTAAATATCATAAGACTTTATTTCTCAGTTGTACCTCAATAAAGTTAAAAAACATTTTTTTCCCTCAAGGTAAGAAAACTCCCTAAGCCTACATTAAGCTTTTATAGTCATCGTGTTTTCATGATAATTTGACAGACCTTTCTTATTCCTTGCCTAGCATATGTGACATGCTCTTATTATGGAGTCTAAAGTCCAGAAGATCCTGAAAGTACTGTGACAGTAAATAAGAAATAAAAATGTTAAGGGCTTCAGTCCTGTGATGGGTGGCCTATTTCTGGTTAGGCTTTTCAGAGTCTAGCTGAAAACAAGGGGTGTTTATTAGGGCCCTTCCTTTTCTTTGTGATCCTCAAATTTCAATTTTTGTGTGTGTGCATGTGAGAAAGGCTGATATCTGCTACCAGTCCTCCTCTTTTTGCTTGAGGAAGATTGTCCCGGAGCTAACATCTGTGGCAATCTTCCTCTACTTTGTATGTAGGATACCTCCACAGCATGGCTTGATGAGCGGTGTGTAGGTCTGCACCTGGGATCTGAACCTGTGAACCCCAGGCCACCGAAGCAGAGTGCGTGCACTCAAGCACTACACCACCAGGCTGGCCCCTTCAAGTTTTCAATTTTCATTTCTCTGCTTCACAAGTCAGTCAAGGATCTGCTCATCTTATCTGCCTCTCAGTTGCCGCTTTCCAATCAGTAACCGCTTTTAGGGAGAACTCCCCCAAACGACAGAACTATCCTCTGAGCTTCTTTTTCTTGAAGACCATGGCCTCATGAATCCTCACACATGACCTTAATAGCTATCCCATGCATTCAAAACAGAGGCTCTTGTTAAAAAAACATTTTGTCCCAGCTGTTCACAGCAGGAGAATTGCTTTGAGCTACTTAATACACCATTACTGATACTGGAACGCCTCCATGCAAATTTTTTTAAAGTTTATATGGTTGATTTAACAATTTTTTTTCCCTTAATTGCTTCTGAATTCTGATTCATGGTTAGAGAGAGCTTCCCCATTTTACTGTTATTTAGCAGTTTGTTTCTGTTTTGTTATAGAACTTTTATAGTTTCAAGTTTTACATTCAAAACTTTGATCCATTTGTAATTTATCCTGATCCACTGAGAGGTTTACATACAGCTTTTATTTCTGATGCCCACCTCTTTGCCTATTCTCATTTACTGGACAGTCTATCTTTTTGTCACAGACTTGAAATTTTATCTTTTTATGCAGTAAACTCCCCCAGGAATTTGAATCTCTAGATTTCTATTTTTCTATTGTTTCATTGTATATCTCTGTTCATGTGTCTGTGAGACATTTTTTCTTTTTAATGACTTTATTTAGGATTAACTGTCACACAATACTCTACATGTATTTAAAGTGTGTAATTTGATGAGTTATGTGTATACACTAGCGAAACCATCACTACAATCAAAATAATGAACAAAAGTTTTCTTGTGCCCTTTTTCAACGTATCACAAATTTTTATCCCACCTGTCACCAAGCAGCAAACTGATCGGTTTTCTGTCATTATAGTTTGCAGTTTCTAGACTTTCGATAAACGGAATCATATAGAATATACTCATTTTGTCTTTTATTCAAAATAGTTATTTTGAGACTCATCTATGCTGTTGTTGCCTTCATCATTAGTTTGTCCTTTTTATTGTTAAGTAGTAGTATTCTATATTATGAATACACAATTTGTTTATCAATTCACCTATCGTTGGACATTTGGGTTGATTCCCACTTTTGGCTACGACATGGAAAGCTGCTATGCACTTTTATATATAAGACTTTATGTGGATATAATGCTTTCGTTTCTCTTGGATAAAGATGAAATGGCTAGCTTGTATGTATGTGTAAGTTTAAAAATTTTTGAAATTGCTCAAATATTTTCCAAAGTGCCTGTACCATTTTACATTCCAAGAAGAAGTGTCCGATATTCTGGTTGACCTACATCCTTACCAACACTTGATAATGTGTCTTTATAAGTTTACTTATCCTAATGGATGTATGGTGGCATCTCACTGTGGTTTTATTAGCATCTCCTTTAAGATGCAATTTAAAGAAAAGAAAGATCTTTCACATGCTTATCTTCTTTCATGAAGTGTCTCTTCAAATATTTTGCTCATTTTATATATTTTTTCCTTCCCATTAGTTTTAAGAGTTCTTTTTATATTCTGGATATAAGCCCTTTACCAGATAACATGTTTTTCAAATGTCTTCTCCTAATCTGTGGCTTGCCTTTTTATTTCCTTGATTGTTTCTTGAAAAATAAAGTTTTTAAGATTGACGAAGTCCAGTTTACTGATGTCTTTAAATCTATACATCAATTTGAGGACAACTGACAAATCTTTAAAATATTGATTCTTACAATCTATGAATATGGCATGTATCTTCAATTATTTAGGTCTTCTCTAATTTCTCTGGATTTTTGGGGGGTAAGCGCTCAGAAAACAGTGGCTGATAGGCCAAATTTACCCCATGGCTTGTTATTGTATGGTCCATAGGAAAAATTTTTACATTTTAAAGGACTGCCAAGAAAATGAAGAATAAAATGGGATGGAGACTGTCTGTAGCTCACAGACATATTTAATATATGGCCCTTTACAGAAAAAAAGTTTGTCAGCCCTCCTGCAGAGAATTAAGTATAGCGTTCTTGAACATAAGTCATCAGCCTTCTTCCTAGCTATTTTATATTTTTGAAGCTGTTAAGAGACATCTTTTTATGACTCAGTTTAAAATGTTACATGCCTGGTACAAAGTAGTTGTTCGATGGATATTACATGAATAAATGAAGAAAAACATCTTCATTTTCAGAAATAAACTTGTGTGACAGCCTGTTAAAGGATATTGCACTAAGACCATGACAGATCAGTAAAAGGAAGACACAGAGAAGAGATTGAGGAGAGTGTAGGTTTCCTTTCTTTCTTGGCTTTCTGCCTCTGTTCCCTCCTTGTGGGTCTTCACCCTACCTGCTATTTCCTCTGACAAAAACTTCTGACACTTTAACGACAAGGATGTTGGTGCTATATGATTGAGGAAATTATAAAGGCATTATTTGTCAAATTTATTTTCTTATGGTTCATTGCTGGTGTATTAGTCAGGGTTCTCCAGAGAAATAGAACAAATAGGATAGATAGGTAGATAGGTAGGTAGGTAGGTAGGAATGCAGACAGATATTTTAAGGAATTGGTTTACATGATCCATTGTTGGGGCTGATAAGTATGTAATCCATAGGGTAGGCCTTTAGGCTACAAATTCAGGTAAGAGTTGACGTTCCAGTCTCGTGGGGCAACAGGATAGAAACTCAGCCAGAGTTTCTATGGTGAAGTCTTGGGGAGAGTGCTTCCTGGGGAAAGCTCAGTCTTTGCTCTTAAAGCCTTCAGCTGACTGCATGAGGTCTAACAAAGATTCCTTGACCAAACTTTAGCCAGGCTCCTCTAAACTCTTCACAACGAGGCCCCGACTATTGAGTTTCTGTGCCTGTCTATGCATCGTTTGATTTTAGCAAGAAGCCTGTTAAGTCAGTTTAACCATAATCCCTCACCCTCAATATCCAATAACTGGTTCCTCACCCTCCACCCCACTCCCTCAGGCAATGTCTGATCACTCTTGCTTGCCTTCAGCAAGAGCCCTGTTAGGTCCGTTTAGCCAGAAGCCCCTCTTACCCGTAACGTTTCCTCTTGGTAATTTTCCATCCACTGACATGCTCCCTCCCCGAGCCTACTCCTGGGCTATAAACTCCCCTTTTTCTTCGTAATTGGAATTGAGCCCAATCTCTCTCCCCTACTACAGAACCTCATTGTAATAGACTCCCTAAATAAAACCGGCCTTACGGTTCTTTAACGAGTGTCAGGAATAATTTTTCTTTAACAGGCCCATCCACATTATGGAGGGTAATCTGCTTTACTTAAAGTTGACTAATAGGAAAGTTACTTAGATCTAAGAAATGCCTGCACAGTAGCATCTAGAGGGGTATTCGACCAAACAATTGGACACCATAGCCTAGCCAAGTTGACAGATAAAACTAACCATCACAGCTGGTATGGTGTAACACTATTTTATTTTGCACTTCAACCTTGTATCCTACAACTGTATTATATTAACTAATGATTTATTCACAGGTTTTTCTTTTTAAATTTTCTAACTGTCCAAACATGTCTCCAGGAGGTAATGATAATTTTATTCTTTCTTTCCAAGACTGGTGCCTTTTATTTCACATTCATGCGTGTTTCTCCTGGGTAAGATCCCCATGAAAACGTCAAGTTGAAGTGATGACGGAATGCATTCTTGGTGCATTCTCAAATTCCAGGGAAATCTTCAACATTTTACTATTAAGTATGGTATTTGCTGGGGTTTTTTTTTTTTGGTGGATTTGTCATATTAAGAAGATATTTTCTATTTCTAGTTTAAGATGTTTTTGAAAGTCATTACTACCTGTTAAATTTATCAAATAGTTTTCTGCATCTACTGAGACGATCAATAGTTTTCATCCTTTATTTAGTTAATATGAAGAATTACATTAGTTTTTTTCAAATTTAAACAATTCTTGCATTCCTGTATTAAATCCAATTCCGTGAGTTGTATCTCTTTCTCTCTCTCTCTCTCTCCAAACACACACACATACTCACATACACACCACACACACACCACTTGGATTTGATTTTGTTTAGATTTTTGTATCTAACTTTATGAGTGAGTTTGACCGGTAATTTCTATATCCTGCAATGTCTTTCCCTGGTTTTGATACTACGATTAAGCTGGCCTCCTAATATAAGGTGTAAAGTGTTCAGTTCCTCTTTTTAAATAAATTTTTTGGAAGAGTTGGGTAAAATTGGCAATATTTCTTCCTTAAATGGTAGGTAGAATTCACTATCTGGGTTCTTACTTGTGGGAAGACTTTTCATAATGAATTTATTTACTAAAAGGAGGACTGATCAACTCTTGATTCAATTTTAATAATTTATGTTTTCCTAGGAATTGTCTATTTTATCTAAATTTTTAAATTCATTGTCACAAAATTGCTTATGCTGTTATCAAGATCTTGATCTTTTTAACGTGACTAGAATCTGTAATGGTATCTTTTTTATTCCTCATGTTGTCCCTTCTTTTGTTCTTGACTATTCTTGCTACTAACATCAATTTTATGAGTGTGTTAAAATGTCTTGTGTTTTGAATAATTTGACCATTTCATATTGCTGAATTTATTGGAATGTCTTATTAATTTTTAATAATTGTAGCATATATAATGTTCTCACTTCTAAAATGCCTATAGTCAATTTTGGTACAGGTTTATCAATATTATTGTTTTTTTAAAGGATCAACATTTGGATTTGCTGATCTATAAGTAAGCTTCCTTTCTATTTCATTCATTTCTGTCATCTTTTTTTTGCTTTCCTTTTTCCTTATCTTTAATTTACTTTTCTAACTTCTTGAGAACTTAGATGCTCATTAATTTTCAGCCTTTTTTTCGGTAATACATGAATTTAAAGATATAAACTACCCTTAATGCATGGTTTAAGTTATCTCTCACAGGTTTGCTATGCTGCATTTTCATTGCCATTAAATTAAAATTATTTGGTTTCTATTGTGATTGCTTTCTTGAATCATAGGCTATTTGGAAGTTACATTAGGTTCTAATATGGTAATTTTTAATTATCATTATTATTGTTGCTATTCACTGATAATCTCATTACACTGTGGGTGGAGTATTTGTTGTTATTCCTAGATTCTTTGAAATTTGTTAATAATTGCTTTACAGCTTAATACATGATCAGTTTTTCTCAGTGCTCCATGTGCATAGTGTAGCTGCTAGGTGCAGCATTTCACTTGTGCCATTTAGGTCAATTTTGTTAATAATTTGAAAAAATTGATCTACATTCTTAGTGATTTTATCTTCTGATCTAATCAGTTACTACAAGAGCTGTGTTAAACATTTCCCTGCTCTGAATTTAGCTTGTTTTTCTCACTTTAGTTCTGTCAATTTTTAAAGAACAGGTTGAAACTATATTGTTAGAGGATTATATCCATCATTTTAATCACTATTGCTTTCATAGTTACATTCTCGTTATGTTTCTAAGATTTGGCTGTCCATAAAACAGACTTACTGCTCAATTCAGTTAAGCATGCATTGAATAATAGGTTAAAGACTAGTAAATTCCATCAGAACAAACTGTTTTGCATATATAGACATTATTAATAATGGAATGTTTTTGTAATTTTTAAGGTAAATTGTAAATAACTCATCTGAAAAGAGTGCCATTATACGCATTCAACAGGAATTACAAAACTATTATGAAAATAAGCTCTTTAGAGTTTATATTTTTTCACTTTTATTAATAACTCAATCTTTCCAGAAAGTTCTCAACTTTTAAAGTATTCTAATTTCCAAAGTTTAGCTTTATTATTTCTCTGTATCACATATTTCACTATTTCATTATTTGCTCTTGTTAAAAATTTTTTCTAGGGGCAGGACCGGTGGTGAAGCAGTTAAGTTCTCACTTTCCACTTTGGCGGCCAGGGATTCACCGGTTCAGATCCCGGGTGTGGACATACGTACCACTTGCCAAGCCATGCTGTGGCAGGCATCCAACATACAAAGTAGAGGAAGATGGGCATGGATGTTAGCTCAGGGCCAGTCTTCCTTGGCAAAAAGAGGAGGATTAGCAGCAGATGTTAGCTCAGGGCTAATCTTCCTCAAAAAAAAATTTTTTTTCTACTTCTTTGGATATATTCATTTTCCACCTTGTTTTAGCCTTTCTTCTGTTTTAATATAAGACTGTATAATTATACATTTCCATCTATGTTCTAAATACTAACATAATGAGAGCTTTCATTTCTAAATTATTTTCTTAATCTGCTTCGTTACTTTTAATAATTTCTTGTTTTTTCATTTTCCTCTTAATTCCTTTTATTTCTTAAATGTTTTAAATATACTTATTTTACTTTGTTTTTGAGAATTCCGTATATTCAGGCTTTGGGTATGCAAGCCCTGCAGATACTACTTTAACAATTCTTCCACTATCTTGTTTTCACACCCACTCCCATTTAAGATGGCTAGTTTTCTCAGGATGACTCACCCAGATGATATGAATCCTTCCTTGTCTGAATTCATGCGTGAATTTTTGCTAGAAGTTTTCCTGAAGAGCTTTAACAATTTATTTTCAAATCTCCAGAAAATTAGAGACAGTCAAGTTTCCTCAGTTTCCCTCTCTCTGTAGAAGGAATTTTTCCCTCAGTTCTCCCATTGAGAGCGTGGCCCTTCCAGGTTTCCCGCTATACCTGTGTGTGTGAGGGGTGATGGATGGGGCGGGGGAAGGCGTGGGGTCACCAATCTAGTCACTCATCCTATTCGGTCTCAGCCTCTGTCTTAGTTCCCCTGTGTCTGTAACGTCACATGATCTAGAACCTTGCTACCAAAACTGTGGTCCTGAGACGAGCAACATCAGCATCACCTGGGGATTCCGTTAGAAATGCAAAATCTTAGGCACTGACTCCAACAGTTGTCCTTGTGCATTTTTCTCATTTTTCTTTTGGCTTCCTTTCCTGTCCTACCAGCTGCATACTCACATACACTTGTCTCCTATGTACAATAAGAAGTTAAAACATAATTTCTGGAGCAACCGGCTGAGCCGTTTAAATCACAAAAATAACGCAACGACGCCAACATCGGTTCTCGAGATGCAGGGAACCGGGTGCTGGGACCGGCTCCCGCCCGCGGCTGCCTGGTCCATTACAAACCAGCCAATACATCCGTGAGGATGAAAGCCGTTCGTGCTACCGCGCCTCTGCTAGTTTCCTCTCAACTCCCCATCCGTCCTCTCCTCTGCCTTCAATCACCACCAAACCACCGCGAAAACCCGGACTAACGGACTCGGGGCGTAGCTGGGCTCCCCGACGGAGCAGGGAGAACTGACGGAGCATGCGCGAAGCGGAGTGCGCGCACATGCGCAGTGGCCGGCGCAGGGCAGCGCGCCCGTCTCCCCGGGTGGCTGCGAGGCTGCGCGCGCGGGTGACGTGTGCGGCGGCGGCCGAGGCGGCGAGGCGCAGGGAGGGGAAGGAGCCGCCGGGGGGGGGGGGGGGGGGGGGGGGGGGGGGCCCGCAGGGGGGGGGGGGCGGGGGCGGGGGCTGAACCCGGAAGTGGGTAGGCGCTGGAGCGAGCGCGCCCAGAGTGGAGCTCAGCGGCTGGGAGCCAGCGGGGGAGCCCTGGGTTCCCGGTAATGGATCTGTGGGGCGTCCGCCCAGGGAGACCGGGGTGGGAAGGGGAGCGGGCCCGCCGTGGCCGAGCGCAGTCTCCGCCCCGGCAGGGCCTGGCAAGGCTCCTCTGCCTCCTTTAGCCGTCCCTCTGGTTGACCCTGCTCCGCCTGCCCTGCGCCCCTCCTGGGGCCGTGTCCTGTCGGGTGGCCTCGGCCGGGGGATCCCCTCGGTCCCCAAAGAGGTGTGCCTGGCCGCCCTGGAAAAGCATGTTAATGGAGAGACTTGGATTTCGCGGCCGCGCTGGCCTTATTGTCACCATACCAGCGCCCCTAAACCACCCATGTCGCCCTCCTCGACCTGCACCCTCAAAGATCTGGAAGGGGTCCCTCTCTCTTCTGCCTTCCCTTTATCCACCCTGTTTCTGGATCAGCCTTGAAAGGTGTTGTCTAGCTTCCTTTAAAATTATTCTTTTGTTGGCTGTCTTTTCCAACCCGGCCGTCCTTGTTCCCCGCCCTAAAATCTTAGCCACAAATGGGTGGAAGCCGTGCCTTGATCATAATTTAGTTCGAATTCAGAAAAGATTCGTGGAAATGCCGTGAAGGATTTAGGATTGCTTTGCCGTGGAGTTATTTTACGTGGTTCTTCCTCTCTTGCAGACCATGACACCCTCGGGCACGCCCCTCCAGAAGCTGTTATCCAAGACAATCTAGTTTTTTTCTTTTTCCTTTTTTACAATAAATCCCTCAAGACACTTATGAAGCTTCTTGTTCTGAAATTGTTGTACTGCAATGAAGAAAAGGAGAAAGGTTACTTCAGATCTTGACGAGAAGATCCATCTAGGCTATCATAAAGATTCTGCAGAAGGCAATGTGGCAGTGGAGTGTGACCAAGTAGCCTATGCTCATCCCACAGAAAGACCAACTCCTGAAGCTCTTCACTGTTATCAGGAACTTCCTCCCTCTCCAGATCAGAGAAAACTTTTGAGTTCTTTGCAGTATAATAAGAATTTGCTAAAGTATTTAAATGATGACAGGCAGAAGCAACCGTCTTTCTGTGACTTGCTTATCATAGTAGAAGGAAAAGAATTTAGTGCACACAAAGTTGTTGTTGCTGTTGGCAGTAGTTATTTTCATGCGTGTTTGAGCAAAAATCCAAGCACTGATGTTGTCACCCTGGATCACGTAACACACTCAGTTTTTCAGCATTTGCTTGAATTTCTTTACACATCAGAATTTTTTGTGTACAAGTATGAAATACCTCTTGTTTTAGAGGCTGCAAAATTTCTGGACATTATAGATGCAGTTAAGCTGCTGAATAATGAAAATGTTGCCACTTTTCAGTCTGAGCTAACTGAAAAGTCATCACCAGAAGAAACACTAAATGAGCTAACTGGAAGACTCTCAAATAATCATCAGTGTAAATTCTGTAGTAGACATTTTTGTTATAAAAAGTCTTTGGAGAATCATTTGGCTAAAACCCACAGGTCCCTTTTGTTAGGGAAAAAACATGGGTTAAAAATGCTGGAGAGAAGTTTTTCCACAAGAAGATCAAAAAGGAATCGGAAGTGCCCTGTTAAGTTTGATGACACCAGTGATGACGAACCGGAAAGTGGTGATGGGTCAGACAATTTGAATCAAGACAATTTCGAAAAGGAAAAGTCAGATAGAAATGATTCTGAGGATCCTGGAAGTGAATATAATGCTGAAGAAGATGAGCTAGAGGAGGAGATGTCAGATGAATACTCTGACATTGAAGAGCAAAGTGAAAAAGATAATAATGAGGCAGAAGAGGAGCCTGAGGCTGGTGATTCCTTAGGAAATATTCATGAGGGGTTAACTCCTGTAGTCATTCAGAACAGTAACAAAAAAATATTGCAGTGTCCTAAATGTGATAAAACTTTTGACCGAATAGGTAAGAAAAGAAAGCTGCTTTTCTGTCTTGTCATAACTTAACTTTTCATGGATATTTTAAGGTGATAACTAAAAACTAAGCTTTGAAATTAACTTTTAAAAAGAATACTTAAGTAGGATGGATATTTGATTTTCAATACATACTTTACCCTGTTATTTTAAATTTGTTGTGATTCAAGAATTAATTTCAGTATTTATATTAGCCTTTACTTTCTCTTCCTCTTGCCCCAACAGGAGGTGACAGTTCATTAGTTCATGTATTTGGTATAAAAAGCTCCAAAGTATCAAGAATTCTGAACGTAGAGCTTTGATTTATATGCTAATTTAATTTCATAGATAAGGGCTATTTTTGAGTCATAGAAAGTTGAATTAGATTATATCAGATTGTTTGCTATTTCCCCTTGAAGATGGTAGTATGTGAGTTAGAAATATAGTCACTTTTCCCGTATCTGGTACTTTTTAGAATTGGGATGTCTCAGATTAGACTGATAGTTAAGAATAAAACTGTACTGAATGCAATTTAATTCTGTAGGTAGAGACTTTAGGAAATGTCTTAATTAGTAGTATTCCTTGGTTATGATAATAGTGAATAAATCAACTTTTCCTTTGTGGGAAAAGTCTATGTAGGAAATGCGGTGTATAACCTTAAGTTAAAAATATGTCAGTGAACATTAATTTTAAGAGATCTAATATTTGCTAATAAAATACTTTTTGGAGGTGTCTTAAATGAACGGTTCTAATGTGAACTTTCAAATTGTAACAATGAAGCGATTTCCTTATAAGTTAAAGTTAAGGAATTGTGAAATGCATTCTACCACCTATAATGATAATGGGAACATGTAAGTGCGATTCGACCTTGTGAAATTACTGGTACAGTTTGCCATATCCCCGAGTTTCTTGCAATTTTGAGTTACACGTGTAACTGATATAGGTGGAAATTGGTTTTATAAGGTATTGGTAATCATTTGCTCTCAAAATATGTGACAGTATGCACTATGGCATAACCGTGGTAACCTGTTTTTGCTTTTTATTACGCCTTTGAATATTTTTCTCTCTAAATAGGAATACTTTTGACAATCGAATTTAATAATTATTTATTACTGTTTTTACTGTGTTTGAGGCTCTGTACAACCTTGAATAAAATAACTTCTCTTGAGTAACTCAATTGGAAGCGCATACAAATACAAGTGACTTGTTAAACTCAGGCTAGATAAGTGCTCTTGTAGAGCTGTGAACAAGTGCTATGAGGGGTATACGGGGAGAAAATGACGTTTTTGGGGTGAGATATCTGAGACTATTTTATCTTTCCAATAGATTCTGCTTCTTAGACTTTGTATTCTTAGCACATATTCCTTGTATTCTGCCTTAATTTTACCTAATTTGACTTGAGATGAGCGAGCAGGGGCCAGTTCATAAATGGCGTTGAAGGCCCGGCACATAGATCTCTAACTGTTCTGTTGAATTCTGGGTGTGTGAGAGAGGGGTTCTATGTTTGAGTAAGATTGGTGAAACTGTATACTGTAATTCACAGTCGGTATTAACTCTGTCAAATTCTCTACTAAAGAAACCTGTTAATTTTACTTAACCTGGCATTTCCTCTAATTATTGTACCACAGGACACTTTTGGGATATTTCTTTCATTATCCCAAGAAACTAGAGTTCTTTTGCTTACAATTTGGGAAAATACTGCTCAAGATTAAGGTTCTGTTATTCTAAGAGGAAGGTGTTTTGCAGCTTTTTTAACCAAGGGAGGCCCAGATAGTTGTGGGAATCAATAGGTCACATTGTAGGCAAATTTCCAGCCTACCTTTCTGAATGTATTTACATTACACTCCTCTTTTCTCCACTCCCCGCTTTTGCATAGCCTCATTGGGACTGCTTACGTTTCCCCAGTTTTTAGAGCAAGAGATTGAGATTGAGATTATATCATTCTGGCTTAAAAAGCATGAGCTGTGGTAATGTCAGACAGCCTGCATTTTTGAATCCAGGTCTTGGGCAAGTTACTTAACCTGTCTGTGCTTTTGTTTGCTCTTAACATAGAGTGGGATGATGCTAATAGGATGCTAATAATACCTTCTTATGAGGGTTATTAGGAGAATTAAATGAGATAGTCCTTGTGAATCACTTAAGATATTTTATGGAATTTAGAAGGTGTTCAAGGAATGCTAGCTCCTCTTATTATTCATTAATCTAATATAGTTATTAAGTGTCTTTAATATGCCAAATACTGCTAAACAGATATGAATTGATAGATCATCTGTCCTCAAGAATCTTAGAGTTTAATGAGTACATGTAAAAACACAATCATATTGCAATAAAGATAATCTTATCAGGGTAAGTACAGAGGACTGAAGGAATCAGGAAAGATTTCACAGAGCAGATAGTGTTTGAGCTGAGACCTGAAGAATAGGGAGGAATTTACAAGGTAGAGGGACCAACGTGTGCAAAGACGTTGAGGTGTGTTGTGTTCTGGAAATTGCTGGGGAGTGGGTGCTTTCAAGGTGGACAAGGAGGCATAATGGACAAGACAGATGAGAATTGGCAAGTAAATTTTGAATGGTTTTTATGCTATACAGAAGAGTTTACATTTTATCCTGTAAGTGATAGAAACTTGAAAAAACTTTGACAAAGCAAGTGACAGTCTATGGAAGTTTTACAAAGATCATGCTGGCTTCAGTGTGGAGAGGGAAATTGGAAAGGACCATAAGGATATTGCAGACTATGAAGATGGGAATTGGGAATGGGATGTGGAATGAGGGTAGTACAGAGAGTTGTGCTGAGTATAGGCTAAGTGGACCGGTGATGGCTAGAACGAAACTATGTAGAAGGAGAGGACCTATGTTTCTTAAATGTGTTCCTTTATCATCTCTATCAGAAGTCCTATTTATTCTTCAAAACAACAGTGCAAGGGCCATTTCCCAATAATCCTTCTCATATTACCCACATTCCTTTCACAGGATTTAGAAATGTCCACCTAGGCTTTTGGTTGTTATTTATCTATCTCATTAGATTGTGAGCCTGAAAGCGTTATATCTTACTTTTGGTTAGTATCCTTTGTGATACTCCAGGTCATTTCAAATAAGTTTTCAGTAAGTTCTTGTTTAATTGAACTAGGCTGAAAGGTTGATGCCTGACTTTACTTTGGACTTGTAAACAGCCAGTTAGGTTTCCTTATAAACTTCCAACATTTCTGTCTCAGAGTGGGTTTATGAGAGAGAATGAATAAGCTGAGACCTTCTGCTGGAACCATTAACTCCACAGTATGTAGTGGACTAATCTGATTCCATTACTTTGGGTCTGTTATCCTTTGTGATATATTTAGGAGTTGCTTGGAGTAAGACTCCTGATCCAGTTATATTTTTCCTTAGGCTACCAGCTGGCCTGTTCTCATGCAAATGAGAGTCCTTTGACCTTTTCCCCTTAAACCAAAAACCTAGTGGGTGAAAAGGCAAAAATAGGGAGAAGATGACAGATGGAGTGAGAGAGAAAATTTGGATAATTTATCTTTTTTATTGTTCCTACTAGGAACTAAAATCTTTCCTTGGATTAAATTTACAGTCTCTTCTAGAGGTAGAAAATGTTTTATAGCTTTTTGAAAAGATGTGACTCAGACCATCCTGACAGAGATTGCACTTGGTTCTTAATAGAGAAGCATTATAATAGTGGCACAATTCTCTACTTTAAGGTTAGATATTTTAGTATTCTTTAGGGTATGTCCTATGAATAAATTCAAGGTGTAATGTAAGATTTAGCAACATCAGATACATAATGAGCTAATTTGTTGATGTTTCTCTTTGTAAAAACTGCATCCAAAATCTGATTATGGTAATTTTTCATGACCCATATAGGGGAATAATAAATTCTGAAGCACAAGGTAACGTTTTTTCATGTGAAAATATCTTTAGTTTGTTTCTCCTGATTTAGGACACAATTTATATTGGGTTTCAGTTCAGAAAAATACTGTGGACGAAATTTCTTAATATTATGTATTTTCCGTTGGTGATCAAGAATAGTTGCGTGTAGTTTAGTATTCTCTGAAGGAATACTCTTTTTTGATTGAAAATTTGTTTGAAATGAACATTTTGATATATTATTGACTTCTCTTCACTCCGTAGAAAAAGAAGAAATAGATGTAGATGTTGACTGTGTTTGTACTGAGGAGTAGCCCCCACACCCCTACCGTTTGATTTAAATGTGGGAGTTCTTTGCAAATTAAAATTAAAATTTGCATTAATAAGAAGAAAGCTTTTTCACTGTAGAGATTCTTCATGTCATAGTGGATTATTCAAATTTATATATTTTCATTGGTCTCTTTGGACTTTGCTGAATTTATTTAAATCATTTTTTAAAAATTTTGGCTGTCTCAGTTTAAATTTCCAAACTTTCTGTTTTCTTTTTCGTGGTTAAGTCTTGCTAAGTCTACTAGTCTGCAGGAAAATGGAAGTTAATAGTTAAAAGTGGCTTTGACTTTTAATTTAACTGCCATTTTATTGGTTTTAATATTCAACTACATGTAACCTACTTTTTATTTGCAAGTAAGAAAGAATTTCTTGCCTTTAAATACAGGGAAAATGTAACTAATTATTAATTGAACATCCTTCCAGCAAAGGCGTTTTCATAGAAAATAAAGATTTGGTGAAAAATTTTTTGTATACTTTGAGATTTTTATTAAGTTGCTGTTCCTGTTCACTTGGGTATAAAAATGAGGAGATTTAAGCATTTGAGGCTTGATAAGTTATCTTTCAGTCTTGAGAATCTGTGTGAAACATGCATGGTCAATCCCCAGTTAGGAATGGACCTATTCCAGAAATCACTTATAAGTTAGTCATTTAAAAATTGAATAGTGTACTCTTGATTTGTTTACTTTTTTTTTTTTTTACCACAGGTAGGTATCATCTACATAATTTAAAAAGCAAGTTTTAAAAAAACGAAAAAAATCTTTTTTTTAAATTCCATACAGTGTCCTCTATCTTTTCCAAATTAAAATTGAAGAATATTAATACATATTGATAATGTTTGGATTCTGTAGCTTATCTCATATCTCATGTGTAACAAATGTTAAGGTATCCAAAACAAGTGTGCCATATTATAATAATAAAGAATAAAATCAACTCAGAAAACATTTTCCCCAAGAAATTACATTATACCAGTAGTGTTCTGGTTATACCCTGCAAAAAGTAATGTAAATCCGTGTTTTTCCAATTTTTTTGGATGGTTCAAGGTCAGCAATATGTTATTATGAATATACATACTTATACCTGTGTGCTCATACATAAATCGAAGCAAAAAAGTTGTATGAAACTAGTGTGAATGCTCTGTTTTCTACTCTATTCTATTCGTTTTTTCCTCCCAATGCTAGTCACAACCCAAGGAACTGATTTCATGAACACTGATGACCTTAGTTTGTCAAACACTGATCTAAACCATAATGTAGTGCACTCTTGTTTTACAGAACCTATTTATTATTTGTGATGTCTGTAAAAAGTCATTCCAGGTTTCACCTTGGGATGCACAGGAACACCTTTCGCCCAATAAAGTCCTGTATTAGAGCTCATCCCTTGAGCACAGCAGGGGCAGTGGTGGTGGTAGGGTGTGTATGTACGTGTAAGTGAAGCGTACGCACCAGCAGTGGCGGAGGAAGAACTGAGATACGAGGCAGTTTTAGCAGTGGCCAGGAGAGAAGGCGAAGTGCTTCCAGTGTTGTGAGACAGCTGAAACCTCAGTTTGAGCTGTTATAACATATACTCATAAATCAGCTGTATCCATATTTATATTTGAGATGTCCCTACACGTCCATACTGTGACTTGTAATCTATATAATAGTAATAATGACTAATATTTTAGTGCTTACTATGTGCTGGGATGTTTTAAGTGTTGTGAATATATTTACTCGTTCACTTCTCACAACCTCATGAAGTGTTAATCAGTGTTGGTAGAGAGAGGTTAAATTATTAGCTTAATTAAGATCACACAACTAATTTAGCACGTGCCCAAGCATTGACTGAGTTTTCTGACTATATGCAGGTAAAAAAGGCGTAGACCACTATCTGTATGGTCTGTATCTAAATACCTAATGGATTTTTCATTATACTTTTGTTTTTCTTTGCTTATGATTATCTTCCCTACCTTAAGGAAAATACCTTGTTCCCTTTCCTCAGTATTCTTTATGTAAGTGCAATGTAATTAATTTTTAGATAATATTCTACATGTTCATTAAATTTAATCATATATAGGATACATAATAAATTGGTGAATTTATTTTATTAAGTAGACAAGTAATTATGATAACCTTTTTTTCTTCAGTGCCCTTGGAATACTTGGGTTTTTTCTGATTTCCATTATATATGTGTATATATGATGTATCTTTTTTTTTTAAGTGTGTGACTGAAATGCTAGACTTTTGCATTAGCCTTCGCCTGAAGAAAAATTTATACATTTACTTTGCAGGACAAAGCAAAGCTAAACTGCTAATTGAAAATTGCTCTTCATATGGATAGTATTTTTTCTTATTTTTATTGCCTGTTGCTTGAAAGTGTCCTTAATTGAAATTTCTACTTTCAGCTGCTAGGTGTGCTCATTCACAGCTTTGATTACAGAGTAATAATAATAGCCAGCATTAATTGGTAGCTTATAATGCCAGACACTGTTGTGAGTGCTTTATGTATATTCATTTATTCTTATGACAGTCCTCTGAGGTAAATATTATTCCATTTTAATTTTTATTTTATACATTTTTAATATTCGATTATTACTTTTTCAGATGAGAAAGATTTGAGGCTTAAAAAGGTTTTGTGTCCAAGGTCACATAGGCTGCCATTTAAAGCTGCAGTATTCATTTCCAGGTCATGGATCCAGGGTCAGAGCTCTGGCCTTTGATGCTGCTCTGCCTCTGTAACGTGGACATCTATATTCTAAATAATGATGTAAAAGAATTTTAGTCTGAGTAGGAATATAAGTAAAAAGTAAGCCACATGTATATTTTTCCTTCATTTTTTTATTGTAACTTTTCTCTTTGGAAAGTCTACGTTGAAATTTTTGATTCTTTCTATAGGAAATACCTGTAATATTTGTATAGAACTCAGAGATGTATTCAAATTATAATACAAATTTCACATTAGTATGACTGCAGGTGTCTACATATTATATCTGTTTATCTTACTGTTTTTCCGCTTTCTCTGATATTGCCCGTGTATGTTGTTGGCTTCAGCAGTTTATTTGAAGCATGTAGTCAGGTACAGGCGATTTTCTTGTTTCCTAGTGTTTCTGAGTTGGAGGGGTCTCATATGAAAGGGCTGTGGTGAAGTTTAGGGTTTGTTGAGTATTCCAGAGTTGTAGTACCCTTTCCGGGTGACCTTTCGTGGGAAGAGAGATGAAAATATCATATATTATAAGATATATAAAATATCATTTTGCCTTTTTAGGATTTTTTAAAAGGACTGTCAGATCTGAAAATTCCTCTGTTTCATGCGTATACGTACTGAAAATGAAATGTGAAAATACTATATCTTAAATGATGAGTGGATCTTTTCCTGAAGGTCACTTTTAAACTAAAAGAATATATTTTAAAGTTTTTATTTAAGCTCAGAGAATTTGCCAACAGAATCTTAAGCAAATTTCCCAAAATTCTTGATTTTTAAAATGTTTAAATATGAATAAGTGGTTTTTTTAAATGACGCAAGTTTTTGAGGAAAGGGATACTTTGAGCAGTAAGCTCGTCTGTGAGGTTTATCAGAGATATATACTTAGGTAAACTTTTTTCTAGTTTCTGATGTGGGTGTGGGTACTAAATATGTTATTATTCATGAGATTTTATTCCACTGTCAAATTGCAGCCAGTATGTGGTAAGTGTACTGAATTTAATTTTAATTTCTCTTTTTATAGGGAAATATGAGAGCCACACACGTGTTCACACAGGTGAGAAGCCCTTTGAGTGTGATATTTGTCACCAGCGCTATTCGACAAAGTCTAACCTAACTGTTCACAGAAAGAAGCACAGTAATGAAACAGAATTTCATAAGAAGGAGCACAAGTGCCCTTACTGTAATAAACTTCATGCAAGCAAGAAGACTTTAGCCAAGCATGTTAAGAGGCAAGTATTATCTTGCTTCCGTAATACACTTGATTGTGCCTTCTGATTTAAGTATGGAGTAAGCTGAAAACATCTATGGAGTGCTGCTCTCCAGTTCTTTCATCGCTTAACGTTTTGCAGACTGCAAATTTATTAAGAAAAGAGCAGCCAATGTTAGTTCATATTTTTTATTAATGCTGTTGAGCTGAAGTTTTTTGATGTTGAAACCAGATCTGTAGTCTATACTATAGAGATTTAAGATAGAGCATTTTCATTATCCTGTTTTCTGTGTTGGGTTTGGGCAAGTATGTTTTCAAAATGTAGTGTTTTAGAACTCTAGGAGACTTATTTCTCATGCTCAGCTTTGTCTTTAGTGTATAAAAACTTGTGTGAGAGAGAATGCTTAGTACAGTTTGCATATTTAACTCTAAGAAATTAAATTTACTGAAATCTGGACTAAAAAAAGAATCGAGTGAATTACCTTAAGATTGATTATCTGTGAATAGCTAGGTTCCTGAATATATTTAGAACATGATTAGGCTTTTCTTTGACTATTTCTGCATAAATTTAGGCGTACGCATTCATTTATTAAAATGATAACGATACCTATAATAAAGTACTCACATGTGCCTGCCTCTTTAAGTAAAGAATCGGTGATTGGTTCTTATAATCACTGTCAACAGATCCTATGGAATATTGACTTAACTACTGTAACTTTTCTCTAATAATCTTTTTATTTTTTTCTTACAGATTTCATCCTGAAAATGCACAAGAATTTATTTCCATTAAGAAGACTAAGAGTGAAAGTTGGAAATGTGATGTAAGAACTTTTCATTTGCAGTAGAAAACCAAAATAAATGTAATGTTACCTTTTGGGAAGACAATTAGATTTTAAAGTAAAGTATAATATAAGTAATATAAACTTATCTCACTTTTAGATCTTTCTTTTATACAAAGTTATCCTAATATTTTTATAAATTAAGCCTGGTATGAGTTAGTTTTTAGGTTATGGACCTGAGAAATAAAAATTGTACTTTTTATTTCTATTATAATCACTAAACCATATATTTACTGTGGCGTTACTGTTGCACAGAGTATAAAATGTTAGAATTTTCCCTCCATTTCTGATTATTTGTTGCTACACACGAACACCTCAAAACTTAGTGACCTTAAACAACCGTTTTATTTTATCTTACCATTTTGTGGGTCAGTAATCTAAATTTGGGGCAGTGCTTTGCTAGGTAATTCTTCTGTTCCACATGGTTTCAGCTGAAGTCACTCAGTTGTTTTCAGCTGGTGGATGGTCTGATCTGGTCTGGTTTGTGGCCACTGTTAAAGCCGCGCACTCTCACGGCCAGCAACGTGGTGCTGACCAACAGCTAGTTGCTCAGCGAAGACAGGTGGCTGGGGGCCTTGATTCTTCTCCACTTTGGTCTCTTCCTCTGGCTCCTTGAGCTTCCTTGTAGCATGGCATCTAGACTCCAAGAGTGAGTGCGTGTTCCAAGAAGCCTGGGTAAAAACTATAAGGCTTTTTACCGACCAGCCTCTGAGGTCTCAGAGCACCACTTCCAACACTTTCTGTTGGTCAAACAAGTGACTACAGCCAGGGGAATTTAAGGAGTGGGGAATTAGTCTCTATTTTTCATTGGTAGGAGTAGCAAAGAATTTGTAGATATCTTTATTCTACCACTCTCCCTAAAGGACTTTTCCATTATTTAGGTAAATATTGTTTAAAGGAACCACCAGCTATCATTTTGTCTTCTTTACGCCCAGGCTTCAATTTATATATACAGCAAAGTTCTCACATTTCTCTGATTTTCGCCTATAGGAATTGAAGTTAATTCTTAATTATTTGGATCTACATGAGTTGGTTTCTTCTCTTACTAAGTTTCATCATCCTTAGCTGTAAAATGATGATAATTATATCTACCTCATGGGATGATTGTGACAATTAAGTAAAATAATCTGTGGATTACTTAGCATTGTGTCTGGTATATAGTACATGCTATATTATGATCACTGTGCCGTTGTTATTAGAACAACCCCTCCTTCCCCTTTTTAAATCTGATGTCTGCCAAATTTCTTTAAAAAGCTATGTCTCTTCTTTCTGCCCACTTCAAGAAATAAATTTTAAAATGATTTTTCTGTAGTTTCGTACTCCTGTTTCTAATCAAATATATGGCAATAATGGTAAAACCATTTATTCGGGACATATAAGTGGTTTAAAATATAAGTTTAATGGATTTAGAAATCTTGACTAGAATTAAGAATGTAAGATTACTCTCCAATCTTGGAAATTAGCCTATTAGAAATGTAAGGAGTGGAAATTTGTCTCCCTTGAGTACTAATTTAAATAATTCCTTACTGTAATTCATCCAAGGTGTTTTTCTGTACAGTTGGAATTTGATTATACTTTTGGTAAGTTTTCTGTTGGGAGAAATTTCTCTTTAGCTGCTTGAATTTATGTGTTTATTTCTCATCATGAGCTTTGTATTTTAATTTTTAATTCGGGTTCCCTTACATTTTATGTACATTTTCTTTTAGATTTGTAAGAAATCTTTTACTCGAAGGCCCCACTTGGAGGAACACATGATTCTGCATTCTCAAGATAAACCTTTTAAGTGTACCTATTGTGAAGAACATTTCAAATCACGATTTGCACGGTTAAAGCATCAAGAAAAGTTCCATCTGGGTAAGCGAATTGCTTTTTCTAAAAGCAGCCGTGGCAATGACTGATTATCATGTCATGCTGGAGGAGCCTGCTGCTGTTGGACCACTTATGAGAAGGAAGTCATATAAATTGGGGGGAGTACTGGATCTGCTGCAATTCCTAGAGATGAGTAAATGTGTGTGTTTAATTTTTTGCTGGCAGTGTGTCTGTGGTCATAAACTGCATTTATTCACAGATGGTTATTGGATATGTTTGTGAATTTTTAGGATAAGGCTTTTTGTTTTGGAAAAAACTCATTTTTCAGAGAGTGCAATAAATTTTAGTATATTTGGAGTTTAGTATTGTATTTGATGCATTCCCCTCTATAGCTTATGGCCAAGGTGGAGACTTGTGTCCTAGATGGTAGTACATTTAGGTACATTTATGACAATTAATCCCAATAATAAATTGTCACCCCAAGTGGAGGCCTTTTCCTTGCTGTCCTCTTCAGTGTTTTTATTGAGAACTTGGATCAAAATAGATACTTGATGCTTATGAAGTTTGCAGATGACATAAAGCCGGCAGGGGTAGTTAATATAGCAGAAAATGAAAATGTAAAGAAAATCCCTGTGCTGTACAAAAGGTTAAAACAAATTAAGTTAATTAAGAATAAATGCAAAGTCATAAACATGGGAATGATCTGAGTTTTAGTCGTTGGGGTTTGCAGAACTGAAAAATACTGCAGAATCCAAACTCCTCATTCCACAGAGGTGCCGAGTGGCAGAAGCTTTTTAGGCATGATCTGAACCAATAACGTCAGATGACTGACAAAAACCATTGTAGTCTTAAACTATATTCATAGAAATGTATTGTTCAGAGTTAGGGAGATAATCGTCTCACTGATTTTAAATTGATAGGGTTAGTATTTCCTCTCAGCATTTCTAAGATGCCATCACATGGAAATACATTTTGTGATGACTGGAACCGTGGTTGGAGACATTTATGGTTGCATGTTGCATGTGTGAAGTTTCTTTAGGCATTAGTTCCAGGAAAAACAGTTTCTATTGGGGAATTGGTGGACTTCTTCCTTTTTGAAATGAGAACCATAGGTGATCTTTTTTTGTCCCACCTTGTAGAAACATCAGAGCCAAATCTAATAATTTTTATTATTAACATATTTGCTTCCACTTCCTTTTTCTGTTCTTGATATTCTATTTCAACTTTCCTTAAATACATCAGTTGGTAAATAAATAGACATTCTAAGGACATTGAGTGGAAATTCTAAAGTATAGGTTTATTTTTTTTTATTAATGTTATGATAGATTGCAACCTTGTGAGATTTCAGTTGTGCATTTTTGTTAGTCATGTTGTGGGTACACCACTTCCCCCTCTGTGCCCTCCCCCCACCCCCCCTTTTCCCTGGTAACCACCGATCAGATCTCCTTATCAATATACTAACTTCCACCTATGAGTGGAGTCATATAGAGTTCGTCTTTCTCTGACTGGCTTATTTCGCTTAACATAATACCCTCGAGGTCCATCCACGTTGTTGTGAATGGGCCAATTTTGTCTTTTTTTATGGCTGAGTAGTATTCCATTGTGTATATATACCACATCTTCTTTATCCAATCATCAGTTTCTGGGCATGTAGGTTGGTTCCACGTCTTGGCTATTGTAAATAATGCTGCGATGAACATAGGGGTGCAACGGACTCTTGAGATTTCTGATTTCAGGTTCTTAGGATAGATACCCAGTAATGGGATGGCTGGGTCATAGGGTATTTCTATTTTTAACTTTTTGAGAAATCTCCATACTGTTTTCCATAGTGGCTGTACCAGTTTGCATTCCCACCAACAGTGTATGAGGGTTCCTTTTTCTCCACAACCTCTCCAACATTTGTCGCTCTTGGTTTTGGATGTTTTTGCCAATCTAACGGGTGTAAGGTGATATCTTAGTGTAGTTTTGATTTGCATTTCCCTGATGATTAGCGATGATGAACATCTTTTCATGTGTCTCTTGGCCATACTCATATCTTCTTTTGAGAAATGTCTGTTCATGTCCTCTGCCCATTTTGTGATCGGGTTGTTTGTTTTTTTGTTGTTAAGCAGTGTGAGTTCCTTGTACATTATGGAGATTAACCCTTTGTCAGATAAGTGGCTTGTAAATATTTTTTCCCAATTAGTGAGCTGTTGTTTTGTTTCAATCCTGTTTTCCCTTGCCTTGAAGAAGCTCTTTAGTCTGATGAAGTCCCATTTGTTTATTCTTTCTATTGTTTCCCTCAACTGAGGAGTTATAGTGTCTGAAAAGATTCTTTTGAAACTGATGTCAAAGAGTGTACTGCCTATATTCTCTTCCAAAAGACTTATTGTCTCAGGCCTAATCTTTAGGTCTTTGATCCATTTTGAGTTTATTTTGGTGTGTGGTGAAAAAGAATGGTCAATTTTCAATCTTTTGCATGTGCTGTCCAGTTTGCCCAGCACCATTTGTTGAAGAGACTTTCTTTTCTCCATTGTAGGCCCTCTGCTCCTTTGTCGAAGATTAGCTGTCCATAGATGTGTGGCTTTATCTCTGGGCTTTCAATTCTGTTCCATTGATCTGTGGACCTGTTTTTGTACCAGTACCATGCTGTTTTGATCACTGTAGCTTTGTAGTATGTTTTGAAATCAGGGATTGTGATTCCACCGGCTTTGTTTTTCTTGCTCAGGATTGCTTTAGCAATTCGCGGTCTTTTTTTGCCCCATATGAATTTTAGGATTGTTTGTTCAATTTCTGTGAAGAATGTTCTTGGGATTCTGATTGGGATAGCATTGAATCTGTAGATTGCTTTAGGTAGTATGGACATTTTAACTATGTTTATTCTTCCAATCCATGTGCATGGAATGTCTTTCCATCTCTTTATGTCATCGTCAATTTCTTTCAAGAAAGTCTTGTAGTTTTCATTGTATAGATCCTTCACTTCCTTGGTTAAGTTTATCCCAAGGTATTTTATTCTTTTCGTTGCGATTGTGAATGGGATTGAGTTCTTGAGTTCTTTTTCTGTTAGTTCAGTGTTAGTGTATAGAAATGCTACTGATTTATGCACGTTAATTTTATACCCTGCTACTTTGCTGTAGTTGTTGATTATTTCTAATAGTTTTTCTATGGATTCTTTGGGGTTTTCTATATATAAGATCATGTCGTCTGCAAACAGCGAGAGTTTTACTTCTTTGTTACCTATTTGGATTCCTTTTATTTCTTTTTCCTGCCAAATTGCTCTGGCTAGCACCTCCAGTACTATGTTGAATAGGAGTGGTGAAAGTGGGCACCCTTGTCTTGTTCCTGTCCTCAGAGGGATGGCTTTCAGTTTTTGTCCATTGAGTATGATGTTGGCTGTGGGTCTGTCATATATGGCCTTTATTATGTTGAGGTACTTTCCTTCTATACCCATTTTATTGAGGGTTTTTATCATAAATGGGTGTTGGATCTTGTCGAATGCTTTCTCTGCATCTATTGAGATGATCATGTGGTTTTTGTTTTTCATTTTGTTGATGTAGTGTATCACGTTGATTGACTTGCGGATGTTGAACCATCCCTGTGTCCCTGGTATAAATCCCACTTGATCATGGTGTATAATCTTTTTGATGTATTGCTGTATTCGGTTTGCCAAAATTTTGTTGAGGATTTTTGCATCTATGTTCATCAGTGATATTGGCCTGTAGTTCTCCTTCTTTGTGTTGTCCTTGTCAGGTTTGGGGATCAGAGTGATGTTGGCTTCATAGAATGTGTTAGGGAGTACTCCATCTTCCTCAATTTTCTGGAACAGTTTGAGAAGAATAGGTATTAAGTCTTCTTTGAATGTTTGGTAGAATTCTCCAGAGAAGCCGTCTGGTCCTGGACTCTTATTTTTGGGGAGGTTTTTGATTACCGTTTCTATTTCCTTACTTGTGATTGGCCTATTCAGATTCTCCATTTCTTCCTGATTCAGTTTGGGGAGATTGTAGGAGTCTAGGAATTTGTCCATTTCTTCCAGGTTGTTCAATTTGTTGGCATATAGTTTTTCATAGTATTCTCTCATGATCTCTTGTATTTCATTGGTATCTGTTGTGATTTCTCCTCTCTCATTCCTAATTTTATTTATTTGCGATTTCTCTCTTCTTTTCTTGGTGAGTCTGGCTATATAGGTTTATTTTTAATTTAGAAAATTTTTTAAGTATTGGAACTTACAAATTGAAGTAACTTGTCTTGTACAGTAGTTACTTTCCTCCCAGTGAAAGTATACAAGCAGGTACTGAACTGATCAGAGGTTAGTGTTGTCGAAGAGAGCATTCCTGAAAAGGTGGTCAAACCAGGAGATTTTTATGATTTGTTGTTAAAGGATTATTTTTCTATCATGCTCCAGGGTTTCAATAAGGAGAAGTGTCTCAGAAATCCTAGGTAGTAAGATTTAGCTAACCTGCTAACTAAAGTTTACTGAAGCAAATACCCAAGGGAAGTACATTCACCATGCAAAGTAGTAAATATTTATTGAACAACTGTTAACTATATGATCAGCTCTGCGTTAGGATCTAGAGACACAATTCCTGCCAAATTAAATTACAGCCCCCTGGGTAATCAAACTAGTAAATAAACCATTACATTATAATGCTATGCCCACTCAGATATTTCACAAGTGATTAGATAGTTTGTATAATTTTTAATAAGAGTTGACATTTACTATGTTAGGTTGGCATTTACGGGAACTAAAGTTTAATAGGAGTGGCGTGATGTAGAACTGGAAGGTAGGAGACTTTATATCCAGGCTTGTTTTCCACGTCTGACTTCGCTGCTCACTGTGTGAGCTGGTGCAGCCTTGCAGAGTGCCAGCCTCGTTTATGAAACAGGGTTGACACCTGCCTCCTAGACATTGTCATGAGGATTTAATGAGGTAACGCGTGTTGAGAGCCAAGGATAGAGCCAGGCGTGGTTTGCTTTGCTTTCTCTTTCTCTGAATATATTATCGTTTATAGTATTATAAGTATTAATTTTCAAACCTTTGAGAAATATGGTTTGTGAAATAAAACAGTAGCTTTCCATTTTTGACCGTCATTATTTATGAAAAAAATATACCAAATAGGATATACACACACACACTTAGATACTCAGCTTTGCGTCCCATTTCTGTACTTCTCTTTCCTGGAATCACTGAATATTTCAGATAAGTGGTTCAAGTCTGGGGTGTGGTCCAAGTATTTGCATTTCTAACAAGTTTCCAGGTGATGCTGGTGCTGATGGTCCAGATACCACACATCTGACACACCTGAGAATTACTGCTTTAGGTTATTCAAAGCCACACGTGTGCTCCCCACATTAGGGTTACATATTCTGTAAATCAGAGGGAGAGATATCTGAGAAACACAATCTGAACACTTAGGGGAGAAGAATTTTTAATATAGCTCTATTTATAAGTGCAGAAGTTACAGTTTGGCTTTAAAAAGTCAGATCTTCTCATTCTGTCCTATCTAGAGTGTTGGCATGAAAATCAGCTTTAGTTTTAAGTTCCCAGCACAGCTTCATAAATAAAAGTTCAAAGAAGTTTGGCTGCATGCAAAACTGGATATCCAGTACAGGAAAAAAACTATAGTTGGTATTTTCTTTGAAGAACCCTGATAAGTAACAACATGAAAGAGAATGCTCCTTTCTTCCTTCACCCAGCTGGAGTCTTCAGTAATACATACAGTTATTACTTTATAAAAAGTTTTACAGGTAGCTATTTCACTCTTCCCTAACACGCACTTCCCATAACAAGCACATCTTGGCACTTTTATTTGCTTCCTCTATTTTTTCAACTATGTAAATGTTGACTCTCGTTTTCCCAACTTCTTGGAGCCTCTTGCTAGGGGGAGGGATGTGAGAGGGAGTGGAGGAATTTTTCTTAGTGCTTTAGTAAACCTAGTGCTAGGTATGAATTAAGAATCAATCAATACTTGTTGAATGAGTTAAGGAATGAATAAAAGACTCAGATGCCAACAAAGATGAAATATTAGAGATTTTAAATATGCTAAAGATAATACCGTATACATTTTGAGGTCATCTCTCATTTCTCATGTGCAAAAACATGTTGAAACTCCCCCAAAACTACTGTGGCTATGCACACTTTTGCTTGTAGACATTTTTCTGAATTCTAGTGTCCAAATGCCATTTTCTTTCCATTTTGCTATTATGATTAACTCTTCCTTAGAATTTTCTTCTTCGGTTTACTTTTCCTAATTCTGAGACATCTTCTTCCAGATACACAGCTCCCTTGACCTGCATATACTGTACTTCTTTTTCACACATCCTTCGTCTTCCTTTTAGTTCTCCATTCAGCAGAACTCTGTCTTCTTCTCTCCAGTTGTTGATTTGGTAAAATCGTGGTGAAATTGGGAATCCAGCTAGCGTCAATATTACTGTGAGAAATCTGGGTTTAATGTTGTAAGACTGAATAGAAATGGGCCACAATATTTTCAATCTGGTCAACATCATTCCAAGTTTGTGATTATAAGGAACAGCAATACATCTCCAAACCATGAGTTCTCTTAAGTCCTCTGTTTATTCTTCCACAGTTTCTCATTACCTCCTTTTCCCAGAAGTTTACTGTGTAACATTTTCTACTTGTTTCAGTCTGATTTCAAACTAGGAATCGGCCATTTCAATTTGTTAACTCATTAGCTTATTCGGCATTTATTATATTAGATGCCAGGCCGTATACTCAGCTCTAGGAAAATAGAGATGATTGTAACCTGACATCTGCAAATAAACGATCTAGAAGGGAAGAGAAAACTAAAAATAAATAATTACAGTGTGTTATGATATATGCACTGATGGTAGTAGGTATAAATTTATAACATAGCTACTAAATTTCATTTAGTATCTACTCTTTAAACTTTAGATGCACACTCTTCTTTCATTTTAGGTCCTTTTCCATGTGATATATGTGGTCGTCAGTTTAATGACACTGGAAATTTGAAACGCCATATAGAATGTACCCATGGTGGGAAGAGAAAATGGACTTGCTTTATCTGTGGAAAATCCGTACGAGAAAGGTGAGGAGTTACCTACACACCCAGAAAAATCCTGGTAGTGTGTGTAGAAATCATTAACAAATATAGTTTATAAGGATTAGGGTAATGCAAGACACAAGATACTTGAATCATGCTTTAATTTAAAATTTAAGGATAAAAGAAATTATGTAAGATGTTATTGAAGGTAATATGAAGTCAGGATTTGCAGGTTTAGATTTAATGTAGGTATCATTTTTTCTGTTTCTGAAACCTCACTATGAATACATTAAAGGTCGTTCATTTATTTTAAAGACAGTAAGCTACAGAGACGGGGGAACAGAAAGGTGACAAGAGCAGCACAGGTTTGGAAGCTAGAAAGCAGATGGATCAGTGGTAACTGACTTAGCAGATCTAAGAATGGCAGATCCCAAATTGGCAATGGAGAAATCAAGAACCTAGTTTACATCACAGAACCCACAAAAGGTACAGTGAGCGGCAGTATCAGATACCTGTGGGACTAGGGTGAAGGACGGAGGAACAAGGAGCACGAGAGGAGAAACTGCTTGAGAAGTTAGACCGTTGGGTCCTCCATCACCCACACAGGCCATTGCTGCTGGCACCTCCCATCTCCCACCTCGGCAGATGTCTGGACCAGAGTAGCCATGATGCTGTAGGATGGAATGCATTCTGAATGCTGAAAGCAGTGAGCCCCAGGCCTTATCTCTGCTGACACCTTGGCTTTTAGATTTTACCCTCTGAGCAGCAGATCAGAACACAATTCCTTGAAAACCTGAGCACCGAAGGTCCAATATATTTGCTAACAAATAGTACACCCAGCTCACCTACAGTGAAGCAGGGTCATCAAGGCCCACCTGTGCTTTGACCTTAGCCACTCACACTTAATCATCTGCAGATGGTGAGGAGTTACAAGACAGAACTGTGTTGTGTTTCCATCACAAACAAAGCAAAAACCTGAAGGAAACGTTATACAGGAAGGAAACTTACAAAAAAAGAAGTAGACAATTATTATTAATATCCCCAGTGGAAGCTATCGAATCCATTAGGCAAGAACAGAGTAACTCTATAAGAACAGAGTTGCTATATAGAAGAGTCACATAACAAATCACAGCTCCCAGAAATTCAAAGCATGACAAAGTAAACACCTTAATGGAAGGATTGAAAGGGACAGTTGAGGGAATCTTCCAAAAAACAAAGCAAAAAGATACAGAAATGTAAAATAAAGATTAGAACTTTAGAAAACCAGACAAGAGGTCCAGAAAGAAAGAACAGAGAAAATGGAAGGAAAAAAAATCGTCACTGAAATAATGCAAGATGATTTCCCAGCACTGGGGGACACAAGTTGTGAGACAGAATTGACCATCATATGCTTAGGACATTAGATGAAAATAAACCCACTCCAAGGTACATCGTTACATTTCAGAACACTGAGGACAAAGAGAAGCTTCTCAATGCTTCTGCTTTTTCTAGGGAAAAAAGACACACACATTGAGGGGCCGGCCTGGTGGCGCAGTGGTTAAGTTCACATGTTCGGCTTCTCAGTGGCCCGGGGTTCGCTGGTTCGGATCCCGGGTGCGGACGTGGAACGGCTTGACAAGCCATGCTGTGGTAGGCATCCCACATATAAAGTAGAGGAAGATGGCCATGGATGTTAGCTCAGGGCCAGGCTTCCTCAGCAAAAAGAGGAGGACTGGCAGTAGTTAGCTCAGGGCTAATCTTCCTCAAAAAAAAAGTTAAAAAAAAAAAAACACACACACTGAATTAAGAGTTAGAATTACTTGGACTTCTCTCTGAATAGCAACACTAGAAGTAAGATAATGCAGTTGTACCCTTCAAAATTCTGAAAGAAAGTAATTTTCAACCTAGAATTCTGCTTTTAGTCGAACTAACAATCAAGTCTGAGGATAAAATAAAGACATTTTTCGTGATGTCAAAAAATTAGCCTTTGCTATACTCTTTCTTATGAAGCAACTAAAAGGTGTGCTTCAGCGGAATGAGAAAGTAAACTGATGAAGAGGAAGACAAGAGCTACAGGAAACAGAAATTCTAATACAGGAAGGAGGGAAAGGGAGTTCAAAGGAGCATGGTGAATGAAGATCCCAGGATGTCAGATGTGCAACATATGTATGTTATGGGTAGCCAGTCCACACTAGTAGGAGTCATGACCTATGACATGTTGAGGGTGGTCACTGCTAAGATGTCTGCTGGCATGTCTCCTCTTTTAACTATGGACAGACTGCTAGAGCAGGTCTGACGCAAAATCTTTTCTTCTTTTAACTGTGGTAAGAACATTTAGCCTGAGAACTACCCTCTTAACAAATATTTAAGTGTACAGTACAGTATTGTTAACTGTAGGCACAGGTTGTACAGGAGTTCTTTAGAACTTACTCATCTTGCATAACTGGAACTTTATACCCGTCAAACCGCACCTCCACATTTCCCCCTCCCTGACCTAGATTCCTATCTGTACTCTGCCACCATATAGTACCTGTATGCTAATCAGGTTCCTACTTTTGTCTGTGTGCCTTGCTGTTCAATTTAACTGAGAATATTCATTTCATTTCACAGAAATGTTCTTTTTTGACCTATCCATGAGAATTAGAGGTAGGTCATGGGAAGCTTAGAAGCAAAATATATACAGCAGCCTACTTACTTTGTATTTCCGCCAGACTTCCAGTACCTGGTCCCCTCTGGCTTGTCAGATGCTCTGATTGTGACGAACCCTATGTTTTCCAGTATTTATTCCTGACTTTACCCACTGACATGCTGGAAAGGGCTCTCGCTAATGCTCAGGGAAGCTACAGCGAGACTTCGAAACAGAGACCCTGTGCATCTTCTCTTGTGGGTCCTTATCTAATAGTGGCAATGTTGATACGTTTGTGCTTGCTACTCAGGTGTTCAAAAACATACGATATATTGTTTGGTGATATGTACTACATAGGTAGTAGAACAAATGAAAAAGAAAGAGAATCCTTGACATAAATGGTTATTTCTGAGAGAGGGAGGCTGAGATCAAGGAGGAACATGCCAGTCATTCTAAGGTGTGTAACGTTCTGTGTCTTTTCCTGCATAGTATTCGACACTATTCCTGAAACAGTGTAATTCAGTAAATAAAATTTCCATCATTTAAAAAAATTATAAATGCCACTTTCTTGAAATAACAGATGGATATGATGGCAGAATAGGAAAATCAGTATGCTGTATTCATCTGAGAACTTATATTTACAGATTGATAAATTACAAAGTTTATGCATTATAAATTCTTTTTTTCCTCTTAAAGGTCTTTCTGTAAAAACAGAAAGCAAACAAACCAACAACCAAAACAACCTTTCCATCTTTTTACTTTTATTACATAGTAGGTAAGGATCTAGGAATAGTTTTGTTGGTATTTTCCGCATGGCTGGGCTTACCTGCAGACTCACTTGTTGGGTGCTGGTGGCTCTGGTAAAAGAGCACCATCTACTGGCAGACTCAGCCTTTTCGCTCACTAGTTATGGGATTGAAATAAAAACCAAGTGGTAGTGACAGTAAGAAGCCTGCAAGGTCAGACACATTGCCTTTTACTTTCTTTCCCCCCAAAATAACCTTGTCTGTCCTTACTCAGCACTTTACATCTGTGGGAAATCTCTGAATGTCAGAACTATAGGAAATGCTGGGGATGTGTGTGGAGCAGCGGTGGTTACACAGCGGTCTGTCCAGGGGTCCGTAGGGCTGGGGAACTCAGGATCAGCCATGATTGTATCTTTTCTGTGGTTTCCCTTTTTCACCTTGGCATCTGCAAATTACAAGTACCTGTGAAGTTTTCTTTGCCTTAAAACATTCTTTTAACAAGTGTTGAGCACATATTTGAAAGGAATAGTACTGATAAACTGGATTCCTTATGTATTATTAAACTCTCTCCACTAAAATTCCCATCAATTTTACCTAATTCAGTAGTGACAGTTGAGCATTTTTCATTTGTGCTTCTTGAAAGTTTGCTTAAGCTATCTAGTTAAATCTTTGAGCAAACCATTGGCAAACGATGCCAAAGTTAAATTTTTTCCTTCTTTTAAGAGAGAGACATAACAAGCACGTTTGTGTTCTGGTGAGACTAATCCAATAAGGAGCAAAAATATTGTAGGAGAAAGGGGACAACTGCCGTAGTATCTGTTAACTTGGACACCTTTCTAGCAAGATTTCTGGAAATCTGTGGTAATACATACGTTGGCATTAAAAAATCTTTAGTTAAATGTATGCTTTTTAACACAGAACTACTTTGAAAGAACATTTGAGAATCCATAGTGGAGAAAAGCCTCATCTTTGCAGTATTTGTGGGCAAAGTTTTCGTCATGGAAGCTCGTACAGGTCAGTCAAGCCATTTTTTTACTATATTAACTAAGATAAAATTATATCTCCATTTTAATTCTGTTTTCTTAGCGTTGCATCAGTTGTTTGTTGAATTAAAACATTTCTTAGCACTTACGATAAGCAAAGTTGTGCAAAAAAACTTTATAGACTTTTTCCCTATGTTATAATTTTAATATTGTCTTCCTTCTGTGCTATAAACAAGTATTAAATATTTTCTCATCTCCAGGTTTGCTGAATGCTTTACTAAGTCGTTTAAATATTTATTTCACTGCCTTTTTTTTGAATCAAAATTCATTAAAACTCTGGTGTTCTAAACTTAGCGTATTTCTTCATTCTTGATTATCAAAGAATATTTTGGTGTGAAAGTATGGCAAAATGGAAAACTCGAGGATTCTCAATTTTAGGAAGTTTTCTGTGCATTAGTTGTAACTTATGTAATTATTTTTATAGCTGAATCTGGCACATTTGCAGTTGATTATGAAAAGTTGTCTTTTTCTGAATAAATAGTAGGTGGCTACCTACTGTGAGATATGTGTACAATTTTAATTTTTGTTAATACTTTTAAGAATTTTAATCTTAAGTCTTTAATTTTTACACTTTCATTTAGTATTTACTTCTTTTTAAGTTTTAACAGAATGTTTCCGCTTTAGATGTAGTCCAGCCAGTTTACTGGTTTTGGTCATGAGAATCAGCACCTGTTTTGGCAACTTGAATGGAGAAGCTGTTCATTTCACTAGGATATACATAGGTGGAGGATTGTGGGGATAAAAATAATTGAAGTTAAATGAATTTTAATAAATTAAACCTTTGATGATCTGTCTTTGGGTGACTATAAAATGAGCCACATTTTATGTGGTTAGTGTGAAGAAAAGTAGTAAAATGTAATCATCAGAAAGTTGATTACTTATAAAATGTACTAGATTCTCAGCTGTCAGTTTAAGTGTGGTGTCAGTTGTCCAGAATAGGAGTAATCCCTAATTATTTGCTGTATCATTTGCTGTCATTGTATGTGGAAGTCGCTTGAACACCTACCCCATGGGTCTGAATCTAATTCTTTCCCATTCAGTCCTACTTTGGCTGTCTCTGACACTGTCTCAGTCAGACAGACAATGACCCTAGACGTTTGTAGGCTCAGTGAAGTAGGTTTAGGATCTAAAAACTCAGGAGGGAATATCATCCAGAAGCAGTGTGAGCATGTGCAAATGTTGAAGTGCTTTTCTGAAAGATGCTTATATGAATCCTGGAGTCAGGTAGTGAAAGAGTGGGAAGAACTCTGAAAGTCACAGAAATGGAGCAAAAATAATGTGTGACGGTGGTTGAGTAAATGGTCCAGATTTCATTACTTAGAGTTAATCAAGTTTTTTCCTTCTGTGTCACCAGTTTCGATGGCCTTCAATTTTTTTTTCTTTATAGACTTCACTTGCGAGTACATCACGATGATAAAAGATATGAGTGTGACGAATGTGGGAAAACGTTTATTCGTCATGACCACCTCACAAAGCACAAAAAGATACATTCAGGTGAGGTGTATTTTGCGATGACATTTCCAAAATCCGTTTAAAAAGCACCTGAAAAGGACAGACTACCTCATGTTTGTGTTGGCTATAATTTTAATAATTTATTATATTTTGGTCACCCCTTTGTAATGCTGGTTCTAAAAACCTTTTCTAAAAAGCATCTGAAAGGGACATAATTCTATGACATATTTTTGTTCACTGTAATTTTAATCATTTGGTCACCCATTATGACTACAAACTATATTTTAAAGTTTGTTTTCATCAAATTCTCAAAATTTGCATTTTGTACATTATGTGGGTATGTGCAGTGATTGCTACTGGCACTTCTCTAAAGGGAGAAGCCAAAATAATATTTCTCATTTTGATTGGATTTGAAAGAAGTTAACAAAACTTAGATGTCTGAAGAGAAATGATTATAATTGTGTGTTAAAGTTTATGTTAGGGAATTTTTAAAACCCTATCTTTGGAAAAAGAGTACCTTAATAATCCTGATCAGTTTCAGATCTTTATACTGTATTTATAATTTTTATATTGTGAGGATTTCTTTCATATTTTCCTCTCAGATTGATGTTCAGGAAGTGCTAAGAGAGCCAACTCTATGAGCACAATAATGGGAAAGAGCCATCTCTATGAGCACAGTAGAACAGGTGATTTTTATTATTATAAACAATTTAAGTAGAAAGTATGCAACAGGTGTAATTACCTTCTTAAATGACCCCAGTGAGGCAGGTTGCAGTTGTTATCGCACTTTTAAGAGATGCTGAAGGTCTGATGACTTTTTCACTAGAATTACACATTTTTAGGAGAAGTCCACATTCCTAATTCTAGAGGTCACATGGTTTAATTTCACACTGGTATTGAGACAGTGGTTTTTAAAGGCCAAACCTTTGTAATTGAACATAAGAATAGAGATGAGAACTTGGACTCATCTAGAATTTTCCTTTATATTTGTGTTTTGGCTCATTACAAATGTAAGATATCCCTACAGATGAAAAATCTTTTAAAAGTAGAGTCTAAAGATCTGAAAATGTTCAGGTTCTTTTTATAAACAGTAAGATGGCCTCATCTTGATTCAGTGTATGTTCTTTTGAGGTGTTTGATATCCAGACCTTTATATTCCTAAAAATATCCTGAGTTTTGAAGTAATTTCATTTATCTTTCTCTGTTGTGTTGGAAGGTAAAATTTGAAGTCTACAGCTAAAGGTTACTGATTCCTTCTCCACCTGGGGAGAAGGATTCACATCCGTGAAAATAAGCATAGATTCATTGAAGAAAGATATTTGAGTAAGGAATGTAAAGCAAATAGCCCAGAATACAGGGTGGCTTTACTTTCCTGGTGTATGTCTCAGCATGTTATCGTACTGTTTAATAATTTGTCCCTGGGGGAAAAACCCTGAAATGCGTATTATAATCAAAATATTTGGGTCTTTAAGGTGAGAAGGCTCATCAGTGTGAAGAATGTGGGAAATGTTTTGGTCGTAGAGATCATCTCACTGTTCATTACAAAAGCGTACACCTTGGAGAGAAAGTGTGGCAAAAGTAAGTGAAAAAGCTAAGTTTCTCATAATTACCAAATTGGGTAAGGTTGGAGTAGTCGATTTTGTTTAATTGAAAATGGGTTACCCAGCTCTCTTTCCCTCGCTTCTCTGGCTTCTCTGCAGACCTAAAGGAATTGAAGGAAGCATATTTTCCCCACTTGTTTTCAGTTGATTCAAAGGCTAGGAGGTGGTAGACATTGAAGTTAATGACTAATATAAAATCTTGGCATTCTTTGGGGGTTTTGTTTGGTTGCTGTGGCTCTTTGAGAGCTAAATATAAATATACTGTCTATATATTATACTTAATAAGATAGTAATCATTGGGAAATATTTCTAGTCAGCATTTAAATCTCTTTCTAATCACACTAAGCATTTAAAATGGTATTTTATTTGACGCAGGCATGTGCTGTCCTGAATGTCAACTTTCTTAAAAGAATTTAGATATCCAAGTTTAACTGAGATTAGTTGTTGAGTGTAAAATGTTCAAAGAATTCACGTTACTGGATTAGGTATTTGGAGGAAATGCTAAGTAACAGACATGGTCTCAGGTGCCAGGAAACTTAGTTTAGTGGTACAGAGTGTGATCAACAAAGTATACGTGGTATGTATAAATGTAGTAAATGATGGACTGACTTGAAGAAGAGTAGGAAGTGTCGACTTGTATTCAGCTTTTCCATTTTTGTTTTACTGGTTTATTGTTTCACTGATTTTGTTCGGTGATGCTCTTATTGAATCAGTGTATTCGTGTAGTCATTAAACTCTTGTATTCATTAGATACTAGGAATGCTGCTAAATGCCGGGATAGAAAGATACACATGATGCTGCCTAGAAAAGGAAATAAGCTCTTCAACGTATTGTATGAATGGGTGGAAAACAGACTTAGAACTGCAGGCTCGCCTGCTCCTGAGATTCTAGAACTGTTTTTCTCAACCCCTTTATACCCTGAAAAATTATTCCATACCTCAGGAGCTTTGGTTTATATAAATTATAATATAAAAATTGTATTATTGTTTAAATATATAGATCATATTAGAAATTGAAATGAGAAAAAATTAGGTACTTATTTATTAATTCATTTAAAAATAATAATACATACCCATCACATGCTAACGTAAACGGCAGTTCTGTGAAAAATAGCTACTTTACAAAAAAATATTAAAAGAGCGGTATTGTTTTACATTTTTGTAAATCTCTTTAGTGGCTTAATAGGAGACAGCCGGATTGTCATATCTGCTCTCGTGTTATTTTGTTTGAAGTAAATGAAGAAAACAGATACACAGTTGGTCAAAGGAGGAGTATTAAAATCGGCTTCTTAGATAGTTGTGGATGTTATTCTCTGCTACTCCAAAAGTAAACAAGTAGTAGTTTCTTCAGGATTGTTGCAAGGTGGAATCTGAAATAAGATTAATGAAGTTTTCATACCCCGTTTCATTTAGTCTGTTGGTCTGTCTGGTACTTTGAATGGATTTTTTACCTATGCATGATATTATAATATCATGGGTTTGTTATTTGGAAAATACGGGTTATGCAGATTTTCCAAATGTTAGCACATTTCACAGTATAGGATCAACAAGTTGCATTTGTTAATATTGCCTCCCTTCTCTCAGGAGTATTGGGAAGCTGTCACGATCACAGGGGCAGATACAAGTTTTCTAACGTTTCTTCTCTTCTGGACTTTTTAAAATAATGACTCTACTTCAGTATTCACTTCTTCACTTTCTGTTCACTGTTCAAACTGTTGTGCTATGACTTTTGACCTTAGCATACCTCTCAAATTGCTGTCAAGTATGAGTTCCTTATTGCCAAATCTAATAGATTGATTTTCTCTCTCTCTCTCTTTTTATTTTTTTTGGGAGGAAGATTGGCCCTGAGCTAAAATCTATAGCCAGTCTTCCTCCCTTTCTTGAGGAAGATGGTCCTTGAGCTAACATCTGTGCCGTTTTCCTCTATTTTATATGTGGGACACTGCCATAACATGTCCAACGAGCAGTGTACTAGGTCCGTGCCCAGGACCTGAACCTGTGAACCCTGGGCTGCTGAAATGGAATGCACACACTTAACCACTATGCCACTGAGCTGGCCCCACAATAGATATTTTTAAGTCCTTTTCATGCTGGGCATCTCTGCTTCATTTGGAACTGTTTATCACTCCTGCCCCGAAAGTATATACTCTTTAGCATCCATGTGAGAATGGAGAGGTGTGTACCTAGGGCCTGACCCATGCAGGTCCTTGTTGATTTTATTTTCACCCTGTGTCCACTGTGAGACAATCAAAGTGTTTTGAGACGTCTGTGTTCAAAACATCACTATATTCATAGTATAGATTTCTTAGCCACAGCACTGTTGGCATTTGGGGATGGATAATTCTTTATTGTAGTGTAGGAAGCTGTCCTGTGCACTACAGGATGTTTATCAGCATCCCTGGCCTCTACCCACTAGATGGCAGCACCTATCCGCCCCTACTTGTGAAAAACAAAAATGTCTCAGGCATTGCCCGATGTCCCACGAGAGACAATATTGCCCCTGGCGGAGTACCACTGCATCTCTCTATCTGTGTCCATGGTGATCCTGTTTGTATCTCTGCATTTACCGTGGATTTGAATGGAACAAGATAAACCAAGCTTACCGGTTACAAGTCTTTTGCTAAGTTTATCAGGGACACTCCCAATTCACTAAATCCAAATTATCTTTTTAAATGTCTGTTTCATCCAGTAGAAGTAAGTTCCTAGAAGACAGGGCCTTGCATGGCGTCTTTGTAGCTACTTAGTAAATGTTGAGTTGGATGAATTGACAAGTGTGAAGGGCGTTTGAAACCTTAGGCACACTATTGCTGTTTGATGTTGGTTAACAACATGCTAAACATTCCAGGAAGATTCAGTAGATATGTTGACAGCAAACAGTCTTACAGACATTGTAATAGCCTGTGTTTGATTTAATTATTTTTCCATGTACTCATTAGATGCAGATTACTTCCAAGGTGAGATGCTGTGGCTTTCCTAAAAACTGCCACTTAAATGCTAATCATTTTACAAATATCTTAATCCTCACAGTTAAATTTTGAGTTTAGGATCGCTTAACTCAAACACATATTCTTAGGCACTATATTGCTTAACTTTTGAGTGATTTATAGCTTTTTGTGTCTATTAATAAAAATAAAGGACTAGTATCTCATTCACTTTTACTTAAGTGTAAAGTTTAAGTTCAACTTTATAATATTTATTTGTTATAAAGTGGACCAAAGAGAGCAATGTCATCTTTTTGATGGATGCACAGTTTGAGATGCTAAGGTTCTTTTCATTCAGCCTCAGATCTTTTTATTTTAAATTTAGTTAAGGTATAATGTACCTACAGAGAAATTCACTCTTTTTAGTGTACAGTTCTGCAAGTTTGGACAAATGCATGCAATCATGTACGACTCATTACCACAGTGAACATGTAGAATGGTTCTATCACCCCCAAAATTTCCACCACGCACCTTTGTTGTCAGCCCTTTGTTCCACCCTTCAGCCCATCATTGATCTGTGTCTGTCCCTATAATTTTTCATTTGGTATTTTTTAATAGCAAATTATAATAATTGTAAAGTCCAATGATTTAAAGGTTAAAACTAAGTGGTTTAAAGTTGAAAACCTAATGACCTCTTTGTATAGATTTGTTTGTTGACTATAACTGGGGAGGAGGAACCAGAGGTAAGGTTGGTACTTAAAAAGTATTTCCTTGTTCCTTTGGAGTTCTGTGCTTTAGTCGGAGAATTATATATAAAGTTGTACATGAAGTTGTAACTTATTTTTTCTTATTTATTAAAATTATATTGAAAAACTGAAATCTTTTTATTTTCTTAGATATAAAGCAACTTTTCATCAATGTGATGTTTGTAAGAAAATTTTTAAAGGCAAATCAAGTCTGGAAATGCATTTTCGGACGCATTCAGGTAAAACTTAATGGGTACTTTATACATAGTTGTGTAATTATTCAGTAATAAAATATAGCCATTTAAACTTTTTGTTCTTGATTAAATTGTTTTGTTTTTTCCTTATGAAGATTTTTACACATTATGTTAAAGTTGATGTCATGAATGAGCAATAGTTGGTCTTTTATTCTCTATTATATAAGCTTCCGTACTTTTGAATATCATTTCGTAGAATTTGGGAAAAATTTTTTCCATAGAGAATTTACTCAACTCTTAGCTCTCGTTTTCCCATTTTCTGGTTGTTTATGGTTCCTCTATATCTGTATAACTCTGAAGACACTCAGTTTCTTCTCTTTAAGAGAGTAGTTCAGATATGACCTCATTGTCTTGGTTACCAAGTTACCATTGTATACTTTTCCTTTAAACATAGTCAGTTGTGATTTTTACGTAGTTTTGGTAGAATAATTTGCTTCAGCAGTTTTCCAGAAGTTGTCATTTTCTAAGCCTTTCTTTTTTTTCCCCTTGGCAGTGCTACCATATTTTGAAATATAGACAGTGTTGGATTCTTTCCTGTATATTGTCAGAGTCCTTATTTGACTTCTCCTATAAATTAATAATTTTTAAAGCTTTCTCTTTTTTTAAGAAAGAAGTCCATTTATGCATTTGTGGCTGCTTTGTTGTATATTTAGTTTGGATTTTCTCAGGCTGTTGCTCTGGAATATGTAAATATTGATTTCATAAATATCAGAGGAGGAAATATCTGGACTTGGGCAATTTTAGTTGCAAAGAATTGCAGTAAAGAATTTATTACTGATACATTGCTGCCGTTAAAAACAAAATTGGGCCTCCCTCCAAATGAGAAAGTCAGAATTTGGGGTACATAAATAGTAGTGTCAAATGAGGAAACTCTATTAATGTTATCTTCCACATTAGTTATAAGTGATAAGCCTCACGGGGCCGCCCCATGGCCGACTGGTTGAGTTCACGCGCTCTGCTTCGGAGGCCCAGGGTTTCCCCGGTTCGAATCTTGGGTGCGGACATGGCACTGCTCATTGGGCCATGCTGGGGCAGTGTCCCACATGCCACAGCTGGAAGGACCCACAACTAGAAATACACAATTGTGTACCGGGGCTCTTGGGGAGAAAAAGGACAAATAAAATCTTTAAAAAAAAAAAAAGAAGAAGTGCAGTTGTTTGTGTATTGACTTTTTATCCAGTTACTTTGCTAAGGTCTCTTGTTAATTTTTATAGTTAGTCTCTAGCTGTTTTTGGATTTTCTAAGCATACAAACTGGCCATCTGTGAATGACAATTTTATTTCTCTCATTTTAAATCCTTGTAACTCTCCTTCTCTCTCTGTTTTTTTTTTTTTTTTTTTTTGGCCTTATTCCTTTGGTTGACATCACCACTAGTGTAGAAATAGAAATATTGATAGTGGACATCCTTGTCTTATTCCCAATTTCCAGGGAAAAGCTTTCAGTATTCCACAATTAAGTATGATGTTTTCTATGGATTTTTTTTTTTTGTAGATACTATTTAGCAAATAAAGAAATTACCTTCTATTTCTAGTTTATTTAGTGTTTGTCATGAATAGGTGTTGAATTTTATCATATTTTTTCTGCGTTTATTGAGGTGATCATATATTTTTCCTTTATTAATGTGGTAAATTACATTGATTGATATTTGAATGTTAAACAAAACTTGCATTACTGAAAAAAACACAGATTGGTCATGATGTATTATCCTGTGACTATATAGTTGAATTTTTTTTTGTCTGTGTTCATGAGACATACTGCCTTTTTTTTCCCTTGTAATGTCCCTAACAGGTTTTGTTGTCATGACTATGCTGGCCTCAAAAAATGATTTGGGAAATAATACATCTTTTTCCATTAACTGGAGGAGTTTATGTAAAAGTGGCATTATTTCCTCATTAATATTTGGACGAATTCACTGATAAATCCCTCTGAACTTGTTGTTTTCTTTGGAGAAAGGTTTCAATTAAAGATTTGTTAGGGGCTGGCCTGGTGGCGCAGCAGTTAAGTTGGCATGTTCTACTTCAGAGGCCCAGGGTTCGTATCCTGGGTGTGGACATGGCACGTCATGCTGTGGCAGGCATCCCACATATAAACTAGAGGAAGCTGGGCACGGATGTTAGCTCAGGGCCAGTCTTCCTCAGCAAAAAGAGGAGGATTGGCAGCAGATATTAGCTCAGGGCTAATCTTCCTTAAAAAAAAAGGATTGTTTAACAGTTACAGAGCTGTCAGATTTTCAATATCTTTTTTGATTTTTAAGGAATTCTATTTAATCTGAAAGATCAAATCTGTTGGCAGATTCAGGATATTTTATTATCTTTTTAATGACCATAGAGTCTTTAATGATAACCTTTTTTCATTCGTATTATTGATAATTTGTCTTTTCTTGCTGAGAACTTATTGATTCTATTAATCTTTTCAGAGAAATTCTAGATTTTGGTGATTTTTCTCTGTTTTATATTTGTGTTATATTTCACTTCTGCTTTTATTTTTCCTGTGCCTTCTATTTTATTTAGGTTTAATTTCTTTCTGTCCCTAGTTTCTTTATATGGATGCCTAACTTAGTAAATTTTAGCATTTCTTATTTTTTATTATATGTATTTTAAAGCTCTAAGTTGTCCACTAAACATTACTTTAGTTATATTTCATGCTTCATTTTGTATTTCTTGTCTTTATTATAATTCAGTTAAAAATATTTTCTAATGTGTTTTCTGATTTATTCTCTTATTCATGGTTTACTTGAAATTGTATTGCCCAATTCCTAAATATTTTGGGATTTTCTAAGTATTTTATGTTACTGGTGTCTAGCTTAATTCCACTTTTGTCAGAGAACGTATTTTATTGTTCAGATAGTCTACATTCTTATTGATATTTTTTGTCTACTTATTCTATAAGTTATTGAGAGATCTGTGTTAAAATCTCTAACCTAATTGTTGATTGTAAATTATCTGCTTTTTCTTTTGAGTTCTTTAACTTTTTGCTTTATATATTTCAAGCTGTGTTATTAGATGTATACAGATTGTTGTATCTTTCTGTTGAATGGTCCTTTTTATTATAAAATATCTCTCTTTATACTGGGATAAGGATGTACCAGCTCTCTTTTCGACAATGTTTGTATGGTTCCATTTTTTCTATCTTTTTACTTTCAATCTTTCTGTGGACCTATATTTAAAATGTGTGACTTTGAAGTATTGTTTTATTATCTATTGTGATAATCTCTTTTAATTGGAATGTTTAGTTCATTTAAATATCACGTGATTTCTCATATATTTGGGTTAAATCTGTCATCATGCTATCATCTCATCTGTTCCTTCATCCTTTTTTCTTGTCTTCACTTCCCTGTAATCATGAAGTATTTTTATTACCCACTTTTCCTCACTTAGCTTGTCAGTCTTATGTTCTTTTCTTATTTATTTATTTTTTTTTGAGGAAGATTAGCTCTGAGCTAACTACTGCCAGTCCTCCTCTTTTTTGCTGAGGAAGCCTGGCCCTGAGCTAACATCATGCCCATCTTCCTCTACTTTATACGTGGGACGCCTACCACAGCATGGCGTGCCAAGCGGTGCCATGTCCGCACCTGGGATCCGAACCGGCGAACCCCAGGCTGCTGAGAAGCAGAACGTGTGAACTTAACTGCTGCGCCACCAGGCCGGCCCCTGTTCTTTTCTTATTCTTTGAGTAGTCACTCTGAAGATCACAGTGTGTCTTCCTAAACTATTAGTCTATCTTAAATTAGTTCTTCATTGCTTTCTAGACAATGCAAAGACCTTACAACATCCTCTCTCACCTTTTATGCATTGTATATATTTTAATCCTACATATACTTTAAACCACCTGCAACATTATTTTTGTTGTTTTAAGTAAGCAATATTATTTGTTTTTAATCATATATTTACTCTTTACTGTTCACTTCCTCCTATATTACCATTCTTCCACTTGGAATCATTTTTCTTCTGCATGAAGAACTCCCTTTTGGTGCATATCTGCTGGTAGCAGATTCTCTTAGATTTTGATTGTCTGAAAATGTTTTAATTTTACTTTTTGGAGAATATTTTTACTGACTATAGAATTTATGTTGGCAGTTATTTTTCTTTCAACATTTAATTATGTCATTTTTTCCTCTTTGAGCTTCCTTGGTTTTTGTTGAAAAATATACTGTCAGGCTTATTGTTGCTCATATAAAGGAAGTGTCTCTTTAATTGGCTACTTTTATCTTTGATTTTCAGTAGTTTTATTGAAGTGTATCTAGATGTGCTTTTTTGTTTTTGTTTTTTGTATTTTGTGAGGTTTGTAGAACTTCTTGTATCTATGACTTGATGTCTTTCTCTTTAGGAAGATTCTCAGCTTTTTTTTTTTTTTCCAAATATTGTCTTTGCCCTACATTCTGTCCTGTTTCTGGGACTCCAATTACATATATGTTAGACTTTTCACTGTCTTATGTATGTTTCTCATGCTGTTTTCTGTATTTTCAATCTTATTTCTCTGTGTGCTTCCATCTGGATATTTTCTATTGATCTATTTCTCATTGTACTGATCATTTCTTCTGTGGTGTCTAATTTGCTATTAAATCCATCTACTGAATTATTCAATTATTTTATCTGTTCTAGAATTTCCTTTTTTCCCTAGATTCCAATTCTCCTATGAAATTCTCTTTTCCTATATTTTCTTGAACATATTAATCATATTCATTTTAATATCTCAGTTTTATGTGGTATCTCTTTACCTTTAGATGTATCTATTAGCTTTTTTTTTCTCTCTCTTGGCATTTGGTCATTTGATCCTGTTTCTTGACATACCTGGTAGTTTTGAAGTGAACTTTAGATTTTTGTGAATGAAAAATTGTAGAGGCTCTTGAAGTTGTGTTTTTTCCCAGACAGACTTAATTTTCTTTGCACGAGCTGATAGAATATGAGATGACACTGATCTTCTCTGGTCTATTTCTAGGCTACTTTTCATCTAGTTCATCATCATTGTGAGGTCTCAACTGAAAACTGTATAGTGTTTGTTCCAGAGTCCCTCCACTTTGGTGAGACTTGAACTCTAATGTCTGTCTCCCCAGTACCCTTGGGATTGCTGAAAAATCTGTTAACCCTTTAGCCTCCCAGCCCCTGGTGTCTAGCTATCTCATCCAGCAAACGTTCATCTTAGGAGTTGGCAAATATGGGTATTTTGGTTCATTTCTCTGTTGTTCCTTCCCTTCCAGGCTCGTGACCCCTCAAGTCCTTGGTAGTTCCAAACTCTGACTTTATCTTCCCATTCCAGTGAGATGTCCTTAGGCTGCCATGTGGGCTCTCTTTCCCTATACACTAAATCTGGAAGTGCACTGAGGAGAGAAAACACCTCCATCCCTTTGTGCGTCTCCAGAATCTTGGCCCCTTGAGTTCTGGCTGTCTTGGTTGCACTTCAGTGCTTCTAGAGAGTAGGGTTTTTGTTACAGCCTTTGTAATCTTTTCTCTTTCCCCCTTCACCAGCAGGAGGCACGGTATGGTATAAACTTCTCTCTCAAGTCTGAAATGGTAGTCCTCAAGTCACACTTTTCACATACTAATTTTAATATCTAAACATAACTGATCCAGTGGAATATATTTTTTAATTCTAAAAGCTCACAGGTTACTATGATTTTAGCTGAGAAATAGTTTACTTCTCTTTGAGTGTTGTTTTGTCTCCTTTGCCTCTTAAAATATAGACTCCTTTCTGTAAATCTTGCAAGGGACCTTACCTGTGTTTTCTTATGTCTCTGATTTATGATCTTGGGATGCACCCAACTTGGGTTAACTGTTGTCAAATAGATAATTTTATGGCAGAAAGTCTTGCTATAGAAAATGTTTTGGGGGCTGGCCCCATGGCCTAGTGGTTAAGTTCGCTGTGCTCTGCTTCAGTGCCCCAGGTTCAGTTCCCAGACTCAGACCTATACCACTCATTGGTGGCTGTGCTTTGGTGGCAAGCCACACACAAAGTAGAGGAAGATTGGTACAGATGTTAACTCATGGCAAATCTTCCTCAGCGAAAAAAAAGAAGAAGAAGAAGAAAAGCAAAGATATGTTTCTTTAATTTGTACTTCTTCTTTCATCAAGTTCATAGTACTGGCCCTTTCTACTTGTGTATCTTTAGGCACCCTAGATTTGCTTTTGAAATTTAATAATGTGAACATTTTCTTTGTGGATTGTTGTCTTTTTACAAACCTAAATTGATTTTTCTGTTGAAAATGACATTTGTTTAAAATGAGAATAGAGAGGCCGGCCCCATGGCTGAGTGGTTAAGTTCACGAGCTCTGCTGCAGGCGGCCCAGGGTTTTGCTGGTTCAGATCCTGGGTGTGGACATGGCACAGCTCATCAAGCCATGCTGAGGCTGCATCCCACCTGCCACAACTAGAAGGACCCACAACTAAAAATATACAAGTATGTATCAGGGGGCTTTGGGGAGAAAAAGGAAAAAAAAATAAATAAAATGAAATGAGAATAGAAATTTTTTCAAGAAATATGCCCAGCTGGGTCCCAGTTTTTTAAAGGTATTGGATACAGAGCTGATTGACTATGGCTTTAAGTTCAAAATCAATCTTTGCATTTATAAAACCTTTTGAATTAACACATTGAAGGAACCATCATGGCTAGTACTGTGCCAAAGGAGAACACTTAAAACCAATACTTCTGTCTTTATAAATAAATTCTGTGCTTCTCAGTGATGTTAGTAATGTTATGGTAGTGTTTTTATTTTCAAAAAAAAAAATCATAAAATGCTTCCTGCATGACAAATTTTGATGCCAGGGATTATAGAAAGAACTTTATACTTGTTGCATTTGGAAGTGTAACTTTTTTCCAAAACACTCTTTTACGACTTTTTCATTTTATTCCTGATTCTGGGTATTCTAGGTAGAATCAGGTGTCTGGGTACAGTGTGTTCTATACACAGTTGCAAGTACTTTCTTTTCAGAAATATGTTAACCCTTTATATAATGTATTACTTTGTGTCTTACTTCCTTTCTAGTGACATCAGTACTGATATTAGTCCAGAAACAAGTAGAAATCTAATAGTAGCAGGAACCTAGCATCCTGGCCTCTATAAATTTTCTGTCACTGAGATTTGAAAGTTCCAATGGGCCACAAAATAATAATTAAACAATAATATTTAACAAGTAATTCATTATTTGATATTGGTGTTTCAAGTTGAAGTTGTAATTATTTCTTCATTATCTAGGAGAATTGATGATGTTTTCAATGGCAAGATGAAGAAGATAATGATATCAACAAACCTATGTAACTATTAATATAAAATCTTTTCATTTTGTTTTAAAATGTGCCTTTCTGTCTATTGTAATATTAGTATGGCTGGCTGTATTAGTTTTCTCTTGCTGCTGTACTTTTTATAAATGCAAGTTATCACAAGCTTAGTGGCTTAAACAATACAAATTGATGATCTTACAGCTCCGTAGGTAAGAAGTCTGACACCAGCCCAAAACCGAGTTGTCGGCAGGGCTGCATTTCTTTCTGGAGACTCTCAGGAAGAATCTTTCCTGCTCAGTTGGGTTATTGGTAGAGTCGACTCTTCGAGTTGTAGGACCAGGACCCAGATTCTCGTTTTCTTTCTGTTTGTAATCTGGGAGCCTTTCTTGGCTTCTAGAGGCTGACACATTCCTTGAGTCCTGGCCTGCTTCTTCCGTGTTCAAAGCCAGCGCTTTGGGGTTTTGTTCTCCTCTTGGCATATCTCTCTGACCCATTCTTCTTCATTTATCTGTCACTTTTAAAGACTCATATGATTAGATTGGGCCCACCTGCACATTCCAGTTAATTTCCCCGTTTCAAGATCTTTAGCCTTAATCCTATCTGTAAAGTCCCCTTTGCTATGTGAAGGGACGTATTCCCATTTTCCTGGGATTGGAATGTGTGCATCTTTGGGAAGCTATTATTCTGCCTACCATACTGGCTAACCTATAATGTTTCATATTGAAAAAACAAAAACCAAAAAATTACAGTGTGAGAACCTGACTCAGGAAAAATTGAAAACTGGTCCAGCTTCCTTATTCTTTATTCTGATAAACTCTCCTTATTTTGGCCTCAGGCTAGAGATAGGTGTCACTACTTCTAATTCTGATCCAAAGAACCAGGTTAATCGGAATTACTGTTTTGGTTTTTATCCTTCTTTGGTGGGAAGAAATCAAATGTTTTGGTTTTACAACTTTTTTAGAGGCTATAGTGGAAATAAAAGCAAGCAATAATAATAATAGCCTAGGTTTATCAGGTACTCATATGTGTCAGGTACAGTGTTAAATGCTATGACTTCATTTTCTCATTCAATCCATTCACCAGCTCTATGAGGTAGGTAGTGTTATTATTCCCTATTACAGGTGAGGAAACTATGCTTCAAAGTTGGGTAGCTTGCTCAGGGTTTGGCTAGTAAGTGGTATTGCTAGGATCCAAACCCAAATCTTTTTTTTTTTTTTAAGATTTTTTTAAAATTTTTTTCCTTTTTCTCCCCAAAGCCCTCCGGTACATAGTTGTATATTCTTCGTTGTGGGTCCTTCTAGTTGTGGCATGTGGGATGCTGCCTCAGCGTGGTTTGATGAGCAGTGCCATGTCCGCGCCCAGGATTTCAACCAACGAAACACTGGGCCGCCTGTAGCGGAGCGCGCGAACTCAACCACTCGGCCACGGGGCCAGCCCCAACCCAAATCTTTTTGATGTTTGACCCATTCTCTTTACCAACTTACTGTACTGTCTCTATTTTGTGACAGCATATAATATGACTGCTTTTATTAAGTTCTTATACATGTTCACATGGGAAATTGGCTACATAAAATCATTGTCTTAGTGAGCGAGTGCATTTTGTCCTTAATTTCATTTTTGTTCATACAGGTGAAAAACCATACAAGTGTCAAATTTGCAATCAATCTTTCAGAATTAAGAAAACTTTAACGAAACACCTGGTTATCCATTCCGATGCCCGACCTTTCAACTGTCAGCACTGTAATGCAACATTTAAGCGGAAAGACAAGCTGAAATACCACATTGACCACGTGCATGGCATAAAATCTCCTGACGATCCTCTTAGTACTTCTGAGGAAAAACTGGTATCCTTGCCAGTAGAGTACTCATCTGATGACAAAATCTTTCAAACAGAATCAAAACAATACATGGACCAGCCCAAAGTTTACCAGTCGGAAGCCAAGACTATGTTACAGAACGTGTCTGCCGAAGTGTGTGTTCCAGTAACGTTGGTCCCAGTTCAGATGCCTGATGCTCAGAGCGACCTGGTGCGCCATACCACCACACTTCCACCCTCTTCTCATGAGATCTTGTCGTCACCACCGCAATCAACAGATTATCCACGAGCAGCTGATCTCGCGTTTCTGGAAAAATATACTCTTACTCCTCAGCCTGCAAATATAGTTCATCCAGTCCGACCTGAACAAATGCTTGATCCTAGAGAACAGTCTTATCTTGGAACACTATTGGGCCTTGATAACACTACTGCTGTACAAAATATTTCTAATAATGAGCATCATTCATGAGTAAATCTAAACATTCCACAGACTTTTTTGATGGTTATGTGCTAATGGTAGCCTAGAGCTGATGGCTTTTAAATTAGTAGAGCTGCTGTTTTTTCATTTTCTCTCATTTCTCAAGTCCTCAGAACTATTTCAAATCAAGAAAAATATGTATTTCTGTTTACTGAACAGATGAATATTTGGACACATTTTGCGGTATAATATTTGAAGTGAACATTTTTAAAGATTAGTGCTAATTTTTAATGGTTTCTCAAACTTTTCAAAATTATCAGCTGTTGACATTATGGGTTTTCTTTTTTTCAAAATCATCAGTGTAAATTTTAGTCTTTAATCCTTTTCCTCTTTGCTTTCTTCCCCATCTTTCAAACACATTTAAGGACCATGTGCCCTTTAAGAAAGAAAATAAGAGCATACTGATAATTGCAGCTGTTCCTTATCTTAAGATTCATTATTATTTCTTCTAGATTCTTTTACATTGAAATTAGGAATTTGAATTTATAAGACAGCCTTGGATATTTCTGTTTTTTTTAATCTGGCCATAATTTCAAGCTATCATTTTCCTTTTGTCTTTGGACAAACTCCAAGCCAGAAAGCTAACTAATGTAAGATTAGCTTGTTAAATGTAGAATTGAAATAATTATCCAAATGATTGGTTTTTGCCCATGCTTCAAATATTATGAATAAGAAATGCAAATATAGATCTAGGCATTAAATTACACAAGTTGAAAATGTGTTAAAAGCAAACTATGACAGTTTTAACTAGCTATCTCTCAAGGTAAGTTCACCTTTTGTATTTTGCCATTTATTTCAGAAACATTAACAACATGTCACAGCATGTATCTTCATCTCACTAACGGAGGGGCACTTGTAACTAATTAATGAAATTTAATTAACAAGCTACTTTTGGTCTCATTTACCTTGGCTAACTGAAACTCTGGGAAACAGAACCTAGATTATTCATATATAATTGCTAGAAAAGGTGCCAAACAAATTATAAAATTTGTGTCTAGCTGAACTTAATGTTGTTTACTTTAATTAAAGGGAACCACTACTTGTATACAGATTTACATGTAATCCAGATCTTTATTTTTGCTTTTTACATAAGCCTAATGTCTAATTATCCTTGATTTTTATTTTTGTATGAGGCAAAAGTTGAGGACTTGTTGAAAGGAAATAGCAGTTACAGCAGAACCTCACTGATTAAAATTAATTGAGGAGAAAGTCAAAATTATAAAATACCTTTAAAGATGTGCACTTTCCATATTTTCAAGTCAATTTAAACTTAAACTAGGATAATTTCCTAGTAGAGCTGCTTGAAGGATTAGAATAGGCAGGGTTGATTTATTATTAGCATGTCATTTGTATGTAAACTACTGGAAAATAGCAATTTTAAGAGTTTTCTATTTCCGTTTTGTTTACACTCCTAATTGCTTTAAGCACTTTTTTTGTGTAAACTGTAAAGTCTGGCCCAGCCATTGTGAAAAAAAATCACAAATAAAATAATGAAGTTTTAGTGAATAAAATTTAACCACTTATTGGGAAACTTGTTTGCTGAAGCACTTAAGAAATTAAGGTACTCTACAGGAACATTCACCATACTGGTGGAAATAAAACAAAAGAAAATGTTGAGAACTGAGGCAGTTAACCAAAGTAGCATAATAATAAAACCAACCTGAGTTTTGCCTCATTTATCAAGGTTTGGTTGTAATTATCCTAGGACCAGTAGCTATAATTAATGTATTAATTTTTCTTTTTAAAGAATTACTACTTTTGTGTGGAAATGTTATATCTGGGGTACTTTCATGATTGAACTTGACTATATGAGGTACTATTAGTCTGTTAGTCTTTCAAATTGACTTTTAAAAATACGTATCTTTATGATTTTTATCATAAAGACCAATGAGACTTTTAACTAAAAATTTACTATAATGAGAAGAAATCATACATGAAAATGTACCCTGCCTTACATGTAAGCCAATGTAGACAAGTTTGGACTTATAAAAAGGCAAATGGTATATATGTGTATGTGTATGGTATATTATATGTTTGGTAGCAGAAAAAGAGGGTGTTGCATTTTCACATTGAAAAGAATCCTTTGCTTCGCAGGTATTGACGTTAGGGTTCCTTTAATAATAATCTCTAATGCTTTAAATATGTGATTTGATGGTAGGAATTGGTTTACAGTAGAGAACTTTCTGGAATACATCTCATATAAAGTGAAATATAAGTATATTTACTTATTATTGTCCATAACTTAAACTTGGATAGTGGTTGACTGTTGCATCAATTGCTTTTACAGTTATCTCACGTAAACCTCGTAGCTGGCTCTGGACTAGAGCGGACGTGCTGTATCCCCGTCTTAGAGAGGGAGTCTGGGGGGAAGATAAAGGACTCAGTGCGGCTCGCATCCTCGGGGGCGGAGCTGCCCTTAGGGAGAGAACACCACCTTAGTGAGTGCTTCCTTGTGCCAGGCGCGAGGCAGCACTCTCGTGTCATTTTACACAGTCCCAGAGGCAGGTAGTGTGATGCTTATGAAGAAATCGTCTCAGCGAGGGTGAACACACAGAAACATCTGCTGCCTCTAATTTCCCGATTAGAATATAAGAAATTTTTAAATTGTGAAAACCTCATAGATTTGGGCAAACTGAATGTATATATAAGTTTTTGAAGTTGGCACAAAAAAATATGAAGTGAGGCCTACTCTTTTCAGTTAACCTGTTTGTAATATTTGATTTGGAGTATTTTGGACAAATGTTCCATTACACTCTAAAATCTATTATTTCTGCAGCTATACTTAAAATTTTGAATCTTGCAACTAAGTTTAGCCTCATTCAGAATTTTTTATTTTATGAGCATAATTTATTGTTTTAAATTAATTTTTTAGCTGATAGCAGTTAGCACTTAATATGTAAATTGAATAATTTATCAAGTGTAGAAACTTGTTAACCTAATCAGTTTTTACGTAACTACACCAAAGATTTTTAGTAGGTATTAAATAGTTTAAAAGAATTTAAATTCTTTGTTGTTTGAATACATATTTGTCCAAAGAAGCACAGTTGAAGTCCTAGGATTATGGATTTTTACAAAAATCGTTAGTTTGAATACTAAAATTAAGTGTTTATGTTATATGTATAAAAATAAGAACAGAAGAAAATACTCTGGGAATAGTCATACTGACAAACCAATTACAAGTAAGAATACTCAGTTTTTCTCAGTTTAATTAATTGAATGTTATCTTTTATGTGGACACTATTAAATGGTAAATAAGCTTATTTTTTACACTACACTATTAAAATAATTTTGCCTTAGAATTTTTTTTAAGACACATTGAAGTTGTTTTTGTGAGAAACCCTACCTATTTTTTGCAGCCTAAAATACCATTTTAAGGTTAGGGTTTGTTCTTGATGCCAGCAAGATTTAACCAACAACTGTAAAGGTAGCGACTTTTGCATACTTTTGAGTAATTTAGTCGTTTATTGCCGGGAGAAGAGAAGTATCAGGAAGAGGGTTTTAAACTGGTGCTTTATTTGAGTAACTTCCCTTTAAGTGATAGTAGGTCGTGCAATAGGTACGCTAATAATTTTCTGTCAACCTTAAAAGTGTCAAAACATCTTTGCAGAGTGACTATAAACTGTTAGTTAAGGGCTAATAAGTAATTAAATATCATTCATTGCTTTTGAGTCTATAATTGCAAATAAATTAAAAACACAGTTAAACTGGTATGTTTCTAAGTTTGAGTTTTCTTTCTACCAGATCATTCTAACATGTCGTTGACGAAAAGTCCGATGTGGAGCATTAGCTCTTTGACAGTGTCCTTTGACATAAACCCAGTCTCTTCTGAATTGAATGCTTTGTGCCTTTTCAATGTGTTGTAGTTGCTTAGAGTTGATTCTGCTGGCTAGACTGTACTGGTTAATAAACGATTTTGATTTTTTTGTTGTTGTTATGGGTCTTATGTTTGTGTGGCCTGCTGGTCAGGCAACACTTTTTTTTTAGGTTGATTTGTGTTTATGTAGGGCAATTGGCACTAAGTACTCATGTGAACATTGTTTTTGTTAAAAATCTCTATTGTGGCCTTTATTGTTACCGTGAAGCCACTCCTGGGCCTGTCTCTAGAGGTTTATTAGAGGAATCTGACAAATAAAATGAGTCGTGTGTCTGCCTCTGTCTCCTCCTCTCACCACTCCCCCCTTTTATTTTTGATAATCAGTCCCCATAACCACGCAGCTCTACACCGATGGCTCCTTATTTCAGTTTGCCTAAAGCTGAGCAAGAGGTGGTAGTTTGAGATGAGGTTCCCTTTAGGAGCAGCAACATCCCAGCCAAGGTACAACTTGAGTTGGTGAACTCAGGAAAAATTACGACTTTACAAGTCATATTTGGATTATTCTAAGATTTCAGTGCCAAATTTAAAATGACTGAAAATGTATTCTTTGCTGTGGAGCAAGTAGCATTTCTAAAACTTCAATTGGTATTATGGTAAATGTTACTTGCTATTAGAGTGAATAATGGATAATGTGAGAATAATTTTCTAAACAGTTTCTAGGAACTATAGACAATTCTTAGATCCTCCCCTTTCTTTTGCACATTCCTCTCTTGGTAAAATCTATAGTGGCTTTTTTTGGGGGGGATCTCCCCCTTGTTTCTTCTAAAGTTATCTTTTATTTTATTATGATATACTTTTATCATAGAATATCAGCATGCTTTCCGCTCTTCCTCTCTGAAAGTAGCATTAGTAAGATAGAAGTAATAGGATTAGGTTGTGTGGAAGATGAGAGAAAGAAGATTTTGGTAGAGCGAGTGCCTATGTTTTGTTTACTCTCCTCTTCATGTTTCAACTTGCCGTGTATTAATCTTAAATCTATGACTCTTGAAAAATCCCCAAATGATTTAAACTTAGCCTCTGCAGCCACGTCCATAAAGAGAAGTTAAGAATTGTATTCAGAGAATAGAGGTTATACAAAGATGGACATACCTTTTTTTTCCCCCCAAATTCTTAGGTACAGAAGTAATTTCAGTGTTTGCGTTACTGTTGGAGATTCTAAAGCATTTCTTGAATGAAGAGCATGTACACTTCTCATTGTTATTGCACCTCTTTGCTTGATATTCCTGCTTGCGTAAAGTGTACTGTGGTGTAATTACAAAATTTTTATTCCTTCCAACAATTGGATTTTTCCCATCCCTATATATAACACTGTATTACAATTCATGAATGTGGCTGCCAAAAAATGAGTACAGAGGGGGGCGTTTAGCTGCTCGACGTTGTGAAGTGAATGTTCTGGTTAAGGGGATTTATGATGTACATTGAAATGGAAATGCTTTTGAACTTGGTTTTCAGTCTCAAATCATAATTTTTTGTTTTTAAGGACACTTTTAAAAGCAATTACAAAGAAAAATCTAAAATATCAAAATTCATTATTTTGTCAACTGTGTGTAAAGTATCTTGTGAGTTTTATAGATATTTTGGCTGTCTCGTGTTTCTTAAGTACAAATGTCTTTATAGAAAAATTCATTTCTCTGTGAAGAGTAGGAAGTGTATTGTATACTGAACTAGTTCTTTGTGTTATTTTGATATTTAAAATAAATATAAAGTTCTTTGGTCCTAATAAAGCATATCTAGGTTTTATTGAACACATTTACCAGCATAGGAACGCAGTATTCTGCATGCCTCCTTAAAAATTGAATACAGGGGCCGGCCTGGTAGCATAGTGGTTAAGTTCGCACACTCTGCTTTGGTGGCCTGGGATTTGTGGGTTCAGATCCCAGGCATGGGCCTACATACCGCTCACCAAGCTGTGCTGTGGCAGCATCCCACATACAAAATAGAGGAAGTTTGGCAGAGATGTTAGCTCAGCAACAATCTTCCTCAAGCAAAACGAGGGAGATTGGCAATATTAGCTCAGGGCCAGTCTTCCTCACAAAAAAAAATTAAAATTTGCAAAGATCATGAACAAATGGAAAACCAAGTGTCTTGGGGCACATTTATTTAAGTTTTATTTATTTCTCATAAGCTAGATACTATTTTGAAATATATATTAAATGTATAACTCATTAAACTATTTAATGGCTTTTAAATGGTTAATATAAATTCAAATATTAATAGTGACTATTGTCCTTGAAGTAGTCATATGCTGTTTTTTGGAGAAAAGTGAAGTGTAGCAAAAGTCCATTAATGAGTTGTTTCATATTATAGTGAGAAGGGCCACTCTTACCTCGACTCCTACCCCATTCCCAGAACTATACATTCCGGTCTGTTGCTGGTTTAGGCAGAAACTATGTTATAGGATGGTACCCCAACCTTGCAAGCTGTTGTCTCCTTCTGGCACCATAACTGAGCCTTCCACAGGCAGCTGCTTCTGAGTATTAGAAGACTAGTAAATTCTATGGACACAAGCCCATTTCTGCAAAATAAATCCCATTGGAGGCAATGTTGTGTGGGATACTTAATTATCTATTGCTGTGTAACAAATTATACCAAATTTTATGGATTAAAACAATAGACATTACCTCGCAGTTTCTGTAGGTCCGGGATCCAGGCGTGGCTTAGCTGAGTGGTTCTGGCTCGGGATCTCTCAGGAGGTTGAAGTCAAACTGTTCATCAGAGCTGCAGTCGCCAGAAGCTTGAGTGGAGAAGGCTTTACCTCCAAGCTCACTTCGAGGGCTGCCGGCCTCAGCTCCTCACCAGATGGCCTCGCTACTGGGCTGCTAGTGATAAACAGCTGGCTTCACCTCAAGAAAAAAAAAAAAAAAGAGTGAGAATATACCCAGGATTTAAGTTGCAGACTTTTTATAACCTAATCTAGGAAGTGATATTGTATGACTTGTTTGATTGTGAATGACTAAGTCCATACCCCTCAAGGGACACAAATTAAACTTCCCTTCTTGAAGAGAGGAGTAGTAAAGAATTTGGGGACATATTTTGAGAATCATCACAGACTCATTGGTTCTAGATAAAGCATTCTATAAGTCCATAGATAGTGGGGCAGGTACAGCAATCTATACCCAGAAAATGCATCTATCCCAGAGAGAAAAATACCACCTCTTCCATGCTGGAAAGGGTTACAAGTGACCAACATGCCACAGGTTGCTGGTTGGTCCCACTGAGAATGAGTCATACTGGGCGTCAGCATTGGCCTCTGTTAGCAGACTGGGCACTCAGCAGTGGTACGTCACATCAGCCTTGAGAAGGGGGAGACTGTGTTTAAGATCTTTCGTAGCCTCCAGCCCTGCTGCCATGGCCACTTTGCACATGGGTGAACTAAGCAAGGAATGGGGTCCCTGACGAAAGAGGCTGACGTCCAACAGGCCAAAGGTTTTCTTGTTTACCCGATTTTTGAGTTCCTTCTTTGCCACGTCTGCTTTCGGATGGGTATTTACATAGGACACAAGTTTCTTCCTATACCTATGTTGAGAGCCCCTGTTACATACCTCTTTGCCCCACACCTGATCGTCACCAATTTTCCATTTTGGTTTTCCCAAAGCTTTGACCAGCTGGCCAACCCGTTAGCCATTGCCCATAAATCAGCATAGAGCTTTACCTTAGGTCATGCCTTCTTCCTTATGAAGTGGACTACTAGCTGTACCATCCAAAATTCTGCTCATTGAGAGTGCTTCCCGTCTATCCTTGAGGGAAGGCTGTAATGTAGCTGTGTTCACATCTGGCCCACCATACAGGTCCATCCATAAACCAGGCTTTTTCTTCCTTTATGCAGTGGTCATAAGGAAATCCCTAATTTTCCCAAGGTGTAGTTTGAGAGAGGGGCAGCAAAATGGCAGTAGGAGATATTACAGGAATCTGAGTCATCTGTGCAGCTGACTTGTGAATTCCTGGCCTGCCCAGCCCTCGGCTTGTATATGCCACTTTTATTTGATAATGGACTGTTGCTTGTCCCATTCCGTTTTATGGTTCTTTGGATTAGACCCCTAGTCAGCAAACTTCTTTGTAAAGGGACAGATGCTGAATATTATAGGCTTTGCAGGCCATCTGATTTCTGTCACAACTATTCAACTCTGCCATTGTATTATGAAAGCAGTCATAGATAATAGGTAAACGGGTGGGTGTAGCTGCGTTCCAATAAAACTTTATTTGCAACAAAACAAAACAGCCTATGAGTGTTTTGGTCCTCAAGACATAGTTTGCTGATTCCTGAATTAGACAATTGTTGATGACGGGCAGTTGATGACGGGTCACACATCCTATGATCAGGCATTCAGTCTCTACCAGGACCCAACAGCTAAACTAGGAGCTGCTTTTCAAATGGTGGATGCTTGTCTGCAGAGGAAGGCACAGCCTTATTCCCAAGCCTGGAATTTTGTGCTGTGATGCTTCTCTTGAAACTTGCTGGGGCTTCTATTCCACGCCTCTAATTCTCCGATTGCCATGGACACTTGAGTCTTTTAGGCTATATGGCATAAGCAGCAGCGCAGCACACATGCTCTGGGCCCCACCAAAATATGTCAGTCTTACAGGTTACTAGGTAAATGGATTGGAGAGACATACCCTAATAAGGTATGTGTTGCCTCCAAAGTCTAAAGAGGCCTTCCCTCCAAATGGTACAAAGTACAGCAAGTTAGAAGGGATACCATGACATTTCTCAGACCCTTGGCTCCTTGAAAACTTTATCAATGTGGCAGAACCCTGAACTTTGTCACGCTTTCTCTCCTACTTTCTGGCTTACGTTTGTTTTCCTACTGGTATCTGGAATGCTTGCTGCTGTTAGAGAGGCAACTCACCATGGGCCCTGAAGCCCTGTGCATTCTGCTGGTTGTGCCAAGAATGCAAGGCCCTGACTAATCTTACCCAGGTCATTTCTCAGGATTGTGTGTGCAGCCAGCAGTCTTGAAGGATGAGGTGAAGTCTCCTTGCCCAAACATAGTTTATGAAAGTGGTTGAATCTCCAGTTCAGTGTTCTCCTCTTGTGATGCAACCCACTGGGTGGCCAGGCATCCAACATGGGCCCTTTCTATTGCCCCCATGAAACTTGGGGAGCAGGGGAAATCAATGTGAATGAATATGCTGACATTCTGGCTACTGCTTTTTCCATGAGTAATAAAGTCGTTAGTCTTTGACCCTGGAGAATTGTATCTTCTGCCCGCATTTATGAAACTGGCAAGCTAGGTGGGGTGGAATCTCAGACCCTCACAATTCTTGACAGCTATTTCTTGCTCATCAGATTTCATTAGCAAATGTCATCAATATAGTGAACGAGTGTGATATTTTGAGAGACATCAGGAAGATCCCAGTGCCTCTGGACAATATTACAGCTTAGGCAGGAGACTTGATCAGCCCTGAGGCCAGACAGTAATGCTGTGGTATTGCCGCTCTACATACATACAAACTGCTCCAGTTTTTCCATACTAGATGAATGGGGAAAAACTAGAAAAATACATTCGCCAGGTCAGTAGTTGCATACCAGCCAGCGAAGGTGTGTTGATTTGTATATAAAGATAACACAGCTGAAACTGCAGCAGTAATTGACATCATCACCTAATTGACATAATTAATCTACCGTCACTCTCCAGGACAAATCTGGCTTTTGCACTGACCAACCAACCAACTGTGCAAGGTAAGTGGGTAGATGGATGTAATCACTTTTCCTACGTCTCTCAGTAATCTCAGAATTGGAGGGGTGGGGAAGAGGGCATTTTCAGGGTCTTCCACTTGACCCTTTCTATCATAATAGCCCTCACTTCTTGAATCTGGGAACCAGTGTGAGAATCCTGTTGTTAAGTATTCCTATTTTGTATCCTGGAACTGGATGGATCCCACTGGACACTCGGTGAGACAGTTTCAGCCCTGGATGTCATGTATCACCTGATCTCCAGATCTCCAGAAGCTCTCACTACGGCTGGTGATCCACGACGGCATTTCAGGTTTCTGGAGTGTAGCAGAAAGGCAGAGCCATTATCTAATAACCCCTGGGAGGTCTGATTATTCCCCTGCCTCTAATCCATAGTCACATTGGTAAATGACTGCAGTTCCCTCTGGGGAAAGTTTGCAGGATGATTTATGGTACGTATTTGTATTCATGTTGCAGAATCCTTTCTCATAGGGCCAAGACTTTTCTTGGTCAAGGAGATTGACTTAGGTCTGGGAACTAGGCAAGAAGCAATATCTACAACATTGCCCTCAGGTTTCTGCTTTGCAGATCTAGAATTTTTTCCACTATACAACTACCAAAATAATTGGCAATTATTGAAAATACCAGAGCATTATAAATCTGACACTTTGGAAGCTACAGGAAATCAACTTGGTGATGCAGCTACTAAGCAGGGAGCTTTAAAAACTTATCCAGCCTCAAGAATGCCCACTGCTCTCTGTTAACCCTGCTAACCCAGGGAAAGATTTCCCTCTACAGGCTCAAGAAATCACCATAGAAGAAGAGAAACAAAAATGGCAACAAAAAAGGGGAATTTTTCACCATGCCACACACATGCAGTTTAGACCTGGTAAAATCTATAGTACCTGTTGGAGTACAATTGCTGTTACTCCAACATGTATGTCATTTAACTCATTGGGCACCTGAAAAGATGATTTTATGGGGAAAACAGTGTTTTTGGAAACTCTCTCCCGCAGTGGCTCATAAAGCATATGCTTGTTGTACTATCTGTCCTAAATATAATCCCAGGAAAACACTTCATGAGTCACAAGGTCACTTTCCCCTTCCTAAGGGACCCTTTGAGGATGGCAATTGAACTTTGTTCAAATGCCACCATCTCAAGGATATAAATGGATCTTAATAGTGATTTGTCTGTTTTCACATTGGGTTGAGGCCTTTCCTTGCAGAAGAGCAGTGGCTTTAACAGTAGGTAAATTATTATTAAAAAGGGTAATTCCTGTTTGGGGAATTCCTATTGAATTACACAGTGACCAGCGAACTCATTTCACTGGATGAATAATTAAATCCATTTGTGATATTCGGCCTATAATGCAGCACTTTCACAATGCTTATCATCCCCAGTCCTTGGGATAAATAGAAAGAACTAAGGACACTATCAAAACTCAATTGGCAAAACTTTCAGAAGCATTTAATCTCTCGTGGCCAAAAGCCCTTCTGCTGGTACTTCTCAGTCTTAGATCTACACATTTTGGTACACATCAGCTGTCTCCTTTTGAAATAATAACAGGACGGTCTATGCAATTAGATGAGGGAATGTATGAACCAACTTTGCTCAAGGGAGATATAATACATTGTTGTCAGGGTCTTACTAAGACACTTAAAAGAAATGAGAAATTGGTAGCTGATTACTTTCACAGTGAGCTCCTGGGAAATGAAGACCTTAAGGATCACGGACCACACCCTGGAGAATTTGTTTATTGGAAGAGGCATCAAATAAAAGACTCTTTATAATCCCATTGGAAAGGAACACATCAGGTACTTTTAACCAATCCATGTGCTGTGAAATTAAAAGGCATAAACTCATGGATTCACATTTCTCATTTTAAAAAGGCCCCTCCTGAATAGATTTCAACTCCTGTTTCAGTCACCTAACTTCGACTGACCAAGACAAATATCTTCAAACCAGGTTGAGAAGAAGACGGCATCTGTTTAGACAGCTGTCCCAAGACTCAGGACCAGGCCTGCATTTCCAACCTTATGTCTCCTCATATAAACCCCTGTAATGCATAAACTATATGCCTACTTTATAATTGCAGTTCTTTACTCGCTGTTGTAAGACTGGCATGCAGGCAAGAATGACTATTGCTTAATGACTTGAGATGGTCAAGTGATCTTATAATTCTGGATGAATTTCTTTTCCTGAGGAAGACTATGCCTAAAACTCGTTCTTCTAAACTTAATTACCATTGTTACTATATCTGTTCTATGATTGTTATAAACAATGTAATCATAAGAAGTCATATAAGAGCCCATGTACAATGTCTGTGCAATAATCTAAAAATACTTGCCAAATTACATAGCCTATGAAATGCCTCTCCTGTCAATATATACCTCCATGCTTGTATACCAACTTCTGCAAATTAAAATAAAGCCAAGGGACTTGATGGACCCAGGGCAGGAAGCAACCACCCTAGCTTTGAGGGAACCACTTTGATCATCAATGCTTTCTGTGGAAAGATTATTGATCAAAAGGAGAAAATGATGTAAGAAAAATTTAAAATGCTAAAGTGTATGAAGTAGCTATTCTGGTTTAAATCTGATTTGACCTGATTTTTAACCAGACCAGCCTGTTTTACAGCCTGACAAACATATATTGTACATCTGCTTTAACCCACTATCTCAAAACAAAGGATGCACTCTTTGAAGACAGAAATGAATGCCTCCCTTCCTCTGACATCAATACGAGTACTCTTTAAGATGTTTTTCTTCCCCAAAACCAGGGTCAAGTTGACCTGCTGAGTATGTGTTAAACTGCAGCAAAATATCTCCTTGTAACTTTGAAAAAAAAAATGTATCCCTGTCATGCTTGATGTATGTTCTTTGTTCTGAAATGGTATATAATCATGCTGCAAACCACACTTCTCCAGAATGCTTTCTTCCTTTTGTGGAGACAGTCTCCTCAGCTCAAGTAAAATTCACCTTCTCCCTCCCATCTGGAGAATGGTTATTGGTTATTTGTGGGGACAACAGTAATAGATAAGCTATACTCATTATTATTAGATAACTACAATTAAAATAAAAACCAAGAAATTATTTGTCAGGGGCATTGCCTATCAAAACCATCACTTATGAATTATTGGGAATCTCAAGTTTCACTTGTTTATCTGGTTTTGCTTCCTGTATCCCTAGGTAAGGACCAGCATGCAAAATTACTGCACCCCTGCTGTGGTCAGTCACTGAAATAAGCATGTTCTTCCAAGCTATAAACTTAATTTTCTTTATTTTTCTCCCATTCAGCCCCAGGAAACCGCGAAAGGAAAGCTAATAAATATAATTCTCGGCGGGGTCTATTGAATGAGAAGAATTACCTAACCAATTTTTGCGTACTTAACGGTTTTGCCTAACGTTGTCCGGGGCAACGGCAGTGATTGCTGCAATTATCGTGGAAATGCCGTTCATCTCTTCCCTTCCTCACAGCCTGCTGACAAAAATCAACAGGCGAATTTCAATTCTAAAGCACAGGTTTCAGAGAGCCGCCAGGATTCCGCCTCCTCCGCGGAGAGCGACTGGCGGCGGATGCAATCATTTAAATGAAGCCCTGGCATCCCATTGGCCAAGGGCTGCTGCCCAGTGATTGGCCCTGCGAGGAGGTGGGCGGGGCCCTGGCGCGCCCATTGGTGGAGGCGGGAAGTTTAAACGGAGGAGAAGGGCCGCACTTGTTTTGCTCCTCTTTTGAGTCTGCGAGCTTGTGGGCATTGCTTCCTCTTGCCTAGGGTGTGGGCGACGGGAAAAGAAAGGGGGCATTCGCCCCCAGGACCTGCACAGCCGCCCCGGGGAAGCAGTCGGCGTTCCTCCGCGTCCCCGCTCCGGAGCAGCCTGGTGGGAGCCGCCCTGAGGTCGGGGGAGAACCCAGCGCTGCCATGGCGACCCGGCGTGGGGGGCGAAGGTGCTGGCGGGTGAGCCCCCCGGAGCCCAGGCCGCCGGCGGGGCTGCGGGACCCCGCGGCCCAGGAGGAGGCGGCTGCCCCGCCGGTGCTGTCGCTCAGCCACTTCTGCAGGTCGCCTTTCCTGTGCTTCGGGGACGTCCGCCTGGGAGCCTCGCGGACGCTGCCTCTGGCCCTGGACAACCCGAACGAGGAGGTGGCCGAGGTGCAGGTGGCGCACTTCCCCGCCGCCGAGCGCGGCTTCAGCGTCTCGCCGCGCTCCTGGGTGCTGCAGGTGGGTCGGGGCCGGGAGCCCGGGGCGCGCATCCTCCCCCGCCGTCTGAGCCGCCCCTCCTAGGACGGGTGCGGCCGGAGAGAAGGGACCAGACGGGAGACCCTTAGGGAGTCGAGTCAACTCCATCTCACGGATCTGGCGGGTCCAGTCCAATATATATGGAAGGCTGGGGTAGGCTGTCAGTGGGGCGGAGACAGCGCGCGTGCACGTAGCATCAGGAGAAGCACTGAGATAGATTTCTATTCAATCAATAAGCGATTTTAATAGAATTCAGGGGTTGCGACAGACTCTTGCGGTTCTAAAGTAACGGGCGGCACTTTTAAAATGAATCCTCTTACTCTCCTGTCTGTCTTTCTGGCCAGCCCTGGTGGTCTAGTGGTTACGATTCTTTGCTCTCACTGCCTCAGCTCGGGTTCCTTTCCGCGGTCAGGGAATCACACCACCCGTCTGTTGTCATCCTGTGGCGGCTGCCTGTGGCTGTGACGCTGAAAGCTCTGCCACCGAGATTGGTGGACCGTTTCAGCGGGGCTTCCAGACTTAAGGCAGACTAGGAAGAAGGACCTGGCCACCCACTTGGGAAGAAGTTAGCCATGGAAAACCTGTAATTCGAAGCAGAGCATTGTCTGATACAGAGCTGGAAGGGCAGAGGATGTGCTCTCCACAGGGTTGCTAGGGGTTGGAATCCACTCCTGGGCACTAACGGCAACAAATCTATTTTTAAGATTGCCAGGGGTACTTTGGTTAGAGCAGCTTTTAAAAATATTTTTATTGCTTCCTATCAGTCACCTTGTTATGCATTTTAGTTTCTGTAAGTATCGGGGAAACTGACTCCAGGTAGAGTCAGGGTAACTACGTATTCTGCTGAAATAGTAAGCTTTGTTTTGGCTAAATATCTATAGCAGAAAAAGCAAAATCACCTTTTCAGGGCTATTTTCAACAAGGATGTGTGCTTTGATAAGCACACTTTAGTATTTTAATCCATTTTCTTTTTCCTTCGCTGTGGTGTGATTTTTGATGGTGAATCGCACTTTATGATCATTGTTTCAAGAACTTCGTCGGTAACTTTTCTGCATTGCATTGGCCAGAGTAATGTTCCCATCCCTGTCCCAAAACCCAGTAAATTTATGTTCTTATTTTGGCTGCTGTAGCTTTTCCATTGGGTAGACCCTCTGAAAGCGTGAAAATAAACCATTAGCTGAGGGAGTCTGACAAGTTGTCTAAGTAACTGCTTCATAAGCAGTGAGAAGAGGCTCCAGTCTCAGGTCCATTGGTTTGTGTGTCAGCAGTGGTTCAGCTACACTTAAGAACCTACCCCTCCCCTCTATTCTAGCAATGCTTGCTTTTTTTTCCTGTCTACAGAAAAAGAGATTTTGTTTTTCTACATAATGCCTTTACTTATTCCTTTTTGTTACGTGGAACTAAAAGGTTTGGTTTTGTTTTAGAATTTTCTGTTTTATAAAGTTCACTATTTTTATTTTTTAAAACCAGCTATTTATGATGTTTTATGGTTTAAAATGTTAAATGGCTTATATGTTTTATGCTTTAGAACAAAACATCTTTTTTCCCCTGAAAAACAACAGAGACAGAGTTTGCTTTGTCGTGTCAGGGTTTTGCATTTGGCAAATTCCTGCCAGGCTGTGGGTGCCCATATGAAAGTCTGAACTCGGAGTCAGGCTGCCTGGATTCTAATTACTAGTGGTTTGATTTTGGCAAAATACTTAAAGCTTTGTGGACCTTGGTGAGTTCATCTGTAAAATCAGAGTACCTGCTGTCTAGGGACATGAGGATTAAACTAGTTGCATAAGACCCCTGAAACTCTGCCCGGAAGATAAGAAGTGTTTAACAAATGTCAGTAACGATGACGTTGTGGATTATAGAGGAGTTTGTGGGGAAGGAAGAATTTAATTGATCATCTTTATATTTCTTTTTAAGAAAGTCTTCATAATGCAAGTTCATTCTATTTGAAATAGAAGTACTGTACATATTCTAAAGAAGTAAAAATATGTGATTAAATTTTTAAAAACTATTGAACTAAAATAGAATAATTTGGAGACTCTGTTGCATTGCTTTCATATACAATTAAGATTTTATTAGCATGTAATTTAGTTGTGAGTCTTGTTATTCCTAGTGGCTTTTTTCCTTATAATGAAACGAGATAGGGTAGGACAATATATTTGACTTGTTCAATGTTATTAGGCTGTAGAGTGTTGGTGACTAATGCTCATTAATCCTCTAATGTATTCTCAGTTGTATATTGTCGGTTATTATACATCACTCTGTGATAGTCATTTAAAATGTGTTCTTTTGATTATAGCCCAAAGAAAAAATTGTTATTTCTGTTAACTGGACACCTTTAAAAGAAGGCCGAGTAAGAGAGATTGTGACATTTCTTGTAAATGATGTTGTGAAACACCAAGCTATCCTACTAGGGAATGCAGAAGAGCAGAAAAAGAAAAAGGTAATAAGTTTTAATCATTCTGTGGTTTACTCTATGAAAATAATAATATGTAAAAATTATTTTGACAGTCGAAGTGAGTAACATACATAATATTGTTTATTTAAAGGTGACATTCAATACCTATCAATTTAATCTGTGTGACTGCTTATCTTTGCAGAGGAGTCTTTGGAATACCATTAATAAGAAGAAAGTTTCAGCCTCTTCGAGTCATAAGAAGAGGATTTCGAAGATTCACAATGTTAATAAAACATTTAATGTTTCCCCAAAAGTTGACAGAGTTAGGAGCCCACTACAAGCCTGTGAAAATTTGGCTGTGAATGAAGGCAGTTCCCCAACAGAAAACAGCTCTTTAATCCTTGAAGAAAATAAAATACCCATATCACCTATTAACCCCACTTTCAAAGAGTGCCATGGTGAGGCTTGCTTGCCGCTCGCTGTCCGCAGATCTACTACTTACACATTTCTTCATGCATCTGAAAATGGGGAAGTATTGAAAGAAGGGACCACCGTTTCGAAAGATTTTAATTTTAATGAGAAAGTCGTGACTGAAACTTCCTTTGACTCCCTAAATAAAAGTAATGGCCAAATTGGCGAGAATAGTAAACTTCTTCTCACCCCAAACTATTCTTCAACTTTGAACGTTACACAAAACCATGGAAATTTTCTAAGTCCTGATTCATTTGCAAATGATCTTCATGCAGCTAATAATGAGCTAGACTTAGTAGCACGTCTTTCATCAAATACGTTTATGAAAGAAAATTCAAGCCCTGTGCATTTGGAATCAAAAACTGTACATCAAATTTATCGGACAATTTTAAGTCCAGATTCTTTCATAAATGATAATTATGGACTAAATCAGGATCTAGAATCAGGGTCGATTAATCCAATTCTATCCCCACATCAATTTGTAAAAGATAATACGGCATATTTGTGTATATCTCAGCAAACATGTAAATTATCACCATTAGCAAATGAAAATTCTCAGGCCTCACAGTCTCTTCAAAATCAGAGTGAAAATGAAGTTTTACTTTGTGTTCCTAAAACTCAGGGTTTAAACTCTCCCAAGGCTGTTTTTGAAGAACCCAAAGCTTTAGAAATGAAGTCTAACTGTTACAGTTTTACAAAACAAAATCAGCCTAAATTTCCTGCAGCTCAGGATATTTCTAAACACGATAAACAGCTTAAGAGACGCCCAATACTTTCTGCCACTGTTACTAAAAGGAAGTCCACTTGTGCCAGAGAAAACCAACCTGAGACCAATAAACCAAAGGCAAAAAGATGTCTCAGCAGTGTAGCAGGTGAAGGTGAAAATGGAGCAGAGAATTCAAAAGAGAAGGATGCTTTTCCTTCTTACCTTCCAGCTGTGGATCCAGTCGTCAATCAATCTAAGAGTTATGAAAATGTCGCGACTCCTGCCTCAATGACAGCTTTAGTTGCTCGTAAAAGAAGGGGTGAGGGCAACATGGAAGATGCCAACGTGAGGGTTACAGTTACAGAACATACAGAAGTGAAAGAAATCAAAAGAATGCATTTTTCTCCTGTGGAATCGGAAACATCAACCGTTAAAAGAACGGAAAAGGTGATAACACTCGTCTCGAAACGCATTAGCAACAGAGAGAAATTAAGCCTGAGGAAGAAAAGTGGTGAGTCCTGTCTATGAAATCTTTGACAAAAGTACACCTCTACAGGGCATGTTTTCTGGTTTTTTTTTGGTTTAGTTCATTTGCTGTCGATAAGCTTGAATTAACTTGTACTTTTCATTTACCAACTAGCTTAGCGGAAGATGGGGCAAAGGCATTGTGGGGCTGAGTTCTAAGATAGTTGCGATCTTGTTCTTGTTGAAACTTTTGATAGTATGTTCAACATGACTTTTCCGCATTAATTTTGATTTTTAACAACTATCGCATTCAAATACTTATCTCGATGACGGAGTGTTTTGGCCCTCCCTCAACTTGTGTACACAGGGGAAGTACTTGACTTGCCTCACCTTGGTCCAGGCCCTGATTGGAAGACTCAGTGAGGGGCCTGGCCCCTGCAGCACCATCTGAGGGAATGTGGAAGAGGCCTTTGCATACCCTGTGCTCCTGGTGACGTGATTCTCCCTCAGCCTTTCCTCGGCTGTTAATTAGGAATAAACATAGGGCCCCAGAGCTCTGCCTTCCTTTGGGGAAAAAACTCGTTGTTCCCTCCCCATTACTCACAGCCTGGCTGCCTCAAAAACAGGACTAATCCCACCAAACCTGTTTTAACCCAAATAACCCCATGTGACCATCACGGTCCAGGCAGGAAAACAAACCACGCTAGTTATTAACCGCCAGTTCCAGTCCCAACCCGCCTCTGCATGCTCCATGTGGGCTGCTCTTTAAATTCATGACTATATATCTCAAGTAAGCCCTTCTTTCCTTTTGGGTACATTTTCCTGGTTTATTGACTTTATCACTTTGCTACAGACTATCTCATCCCTCCTTTTTCGCCTGAAACCTCCAACACCTGTCTCTCCTCTTCTCCCCTGATTGATAACAGTATCTAACATTTACTGAGCACGGGGCTCTGTCAGACCCAGCTGTAAGTGCCTTACAATTACCTCCTTCAATACAACAAGGATACGAAGTAGGTGTTATCAGTCCTACATTTTTCAAGTGAGAAAGCCAGTGCATTGAGGCGTTGCCCGAGGTCACAGAGGTAGTAAGGGACAAAGCTGGTGTTCTCCGCCAGGCAGTTAGGCTCCAGAGCTGCTCTCTGATCCCCATCTAAGCTGATGATCTGCTTCCTACTTCACTGAGGAAATAGAAGTTTGAAATAAATAGGGAGCCCGATGCCTCCAGCTTTGTTCTTCTTTTCCAGGATTGCTTTGGCTGTTCAGGGTCTTTGCGGTTCCATACCGATTTTAAGATTGTTTGTTCTATTGCTGTGAAAATTGCCATTGGAATTTTGATAGGGACTGTATTGAATCTGCAGGTTGCCTTGGGTAGTATGGACATTTCCCAATATTTCTTCAAATCCATAAGCACAAAATATCTTTCCATTTGTTTATGCCGCCTTTGGTTTCTTTGATCAACGTCTTATAGTTTTCACTGCACAGGTCTTTCACCTCCTTGGTTAAATTTATTCCTAGATATTTTATTTTTTTTTGATACAGTTGTAAATGGAATTGTTTTCTTAATTTCTTTTTCTGATAGTTTGCTATCAGTGCATAGAAACGCAACACATTTTTACATATTGATTTTGTATCCTACAACTTCTCTGAAGTCGTTTATTAGTTTTAACAGTTTTTCGTGGAGTCTTTAGCATTCTCTGTGTATAATACCATGCTGCCAATGGTGACACTTTTACTTCTCCCTTTCCAATTTGGATGCCTTTTATTTATTTTTCTTGCCCAATTGCTCTGGCTGGGATTCCAATAATATGTTGAATAAAAGTGGCGAGAGTGGGCATCCTCCTTGTGTTGTTACTGACTGTTTATCCCTTTGTTAACTTTCTTATCTCTGGTTTTCTCACTAATTCCAATCTTTCACTTATTTCAAGTACTATAATTAACTTATATTAACTCTGCTCCCTGCTGACTTTTTCCTCTAGGGACATTCTCTTAGCAAATTTGAATGTAGCATATGTGACATCTCGTATCTCTCTGTTAACTCTGTTTCTTTGCTTGTATTGTTTTCCTGCTTCCTATAAATATGTTCTGACCAGATAACAAATTCTTTGACTGCAAGGAACATATTTTGATCTCCTACAAGGTGTGCAATAAATGATGACCGAATGACTTAGTAACTGAATGAATGAGCAAACGAACCACTAGAGTGTTGACATTTGAACCTCTAGTTTGTTTAGGTGGCCACCTAGTTGAGCCTCTTTGCAAGGTTTAGAGAGAATTGGACTCGTTCGGTCTCTGATTTATAAGCCTATATGAGAGCATGATAACTCACTAAGAGTGGCTCTAGCTTCTTTGTATTCTGACAAACCTAGGAGAGCAGAGAAGTCCATTTCTCAAGATGCATTTATTTGATGTTGATAAGGTGCCTACTGTGCGCCGTGCATTGTTCTAGGCTCTGTGGATACAGGGAGAAAAGATATCATTCCTGTGCTCACGTTGCTCTAGTCCTCTGGTTGGACTGTGTACAGGGAACTGTGAAAGCACAGAAATGCAGACACTTCGTTTGGCTTTGTGTGCATGGCAAGGAGCAGTGCGGTAGTTCCAACAAAGGCTTCCCACAGAATAAAAGGGTCCCAGGCAGAGGCACTAGCTTCCGCAAGGTTGCAGAGTGAGGAATTTTTCCTCATAAATTTATTTTCAAAATGCTCAAATACTAAGACCCTTGTAACTTAATAAATATGATGTCATTATTTGGTCATGTTTCTTCTTTTCACAGTTGACATACATTTGCAATCCTTCTAAATCAAAGCTAAGCAAACTTTTCCTCCAAAGGTCCAGATAGTAAATATTTAGATTTTGCACACACACAAAATAATCTCTATTGCAACTACTGAGCTCAGCCATTGTCAGAGGGAAAACAGCCGTAGACAAATGTGTAAATGAATGAGTTGCTGTGTTCTAATAAAATTTTTACTTATGGACCCTGAAATTTGGATTTCATATAATTTTCATGTGTCAGGAAATATAATTCTTTTGATTTTTTTCCCACTATTTACAAGTGAAAAAACTATTCTTAGATTGCAGACTGTACAAAAACAGGCAGTGGGCTGGATTTTGCCTGTGGGCCTTGGTTTGCCCTCCTGTGCTTTTATTAGCTCTTTGTTTAGATTTAGCAGTGGTATAAGCTGGTGTAAAACCTGCTTTTGAGGGCGTGAACTGCTCTTCTGGTAGGTTATTTGCCGCCATGACTTCCAGTGCGCTTTCCTTTGTGGTTGCCACCTACCGTCTACCTCACTCCACCTGGGTTAGATATCTGGATATCGTCTGGAGTTCTCATTCTCCATCTCTTGCCTAGTCACTTGATTATTAAGGCTTGTTGGTTCTACTATGAAAATAATTCTTCTGTCTAATTTGTTTCCACTGCTTCTGTTTTAAATTCTTTTAGCTAACTTGGGCCATTGGAATAGCTGCCTTTTAGCTTTCTGTCTCTAGTGTTGACCCCTTTTATTCCACTGTCCATATCATGTTCTAAAATATAAATGATGGTGTTCCTTCCTAGATTGAAGTCCTTCATGGGCGTACCAGGTCCTTCAAACTGATGAACAGTGCAGGCTCTGGAACCGTACTGCCCAGCTCTGCGGCTTACTAGCTTATATATGACTTTGACCAAGTGGCTTAAATGCTCTGAGCTCCAGCATCCTAATTACATAAAATGTGGATAATCATATTACACTTCGCATAGGTTTGCTGTGATGATTGCATGAGGTGATCTACGCTAAAAGACTAGGATAGTGCCTGGCACACAGTATTCAAATATTAGCTGCCACAATTTTTTTTAATATTGAACTCTTTTCTACTTCATCCAACCTCTTCTTGTAGTTTTCTTGTATGGATTCTCTGCTCCAGTCATCTTGCAGTTCTGTCAGCAGGCCGATTCCTCATGCCCAATTTCTCCTTCAAGAGTCAGCTCAAGTGTATTCCCATTTAGAAAGGGTCTTCTACCCTTTTAGGTGAAGTGAGCTCTTCCTTCTTCTTCTTTTCATAACTGCTGATACGTACTTCTCCTTTCCGTGGTATATTATAATTCCTTTTAAATTTCTATACTCGACTGAGAACTTCCTAAGGGCTGGGACCATATCTTTCCGTTCTGCATTCTCAGCACCTAACACAGAATCCGGAATCGATACACACAATAAATTTTGGTTGAATCTCAATCATATTTCCTATAGGCACAAAATAAATTGTAGTGTCTGGTCTATAACTTCCAGATGTAGGTTTTCTTGACCACCGAGTTCGTAGCATATAGTGCTTGTGACAGCAGTTATTCAGTATTTGCTAAACGGATATGATTATGGAGAACCCAAATTTTAACTTTTAAACAGTTCATTCAGGGAATTTATTTCATTTTTTTAATGCTGTTATTCTACTTTCTAATTTATTTTAGATTCATTAGTCTACCGAACTCCTAATTCTAAAACAAACAAAAGGACGAAACCTATCTTTGCCGTGGCACAGTCTAGTTTGACCTTCATAAAACCATTAAAAACAGGCAAGTGTTTATCTTTTAAGTCTCTGGAAAGTTGACAAGGAATGAAGCCTTCATTGCATTTCAAATAGAAATGAACTGATCCTTTTTTGTTGAATAAAAGCCTTGAAGAATTGTCCAAGTGTGCATTCAAATAACAATTAGCATATTTTCTGACTTTAATGAAACTGACTCACAGTGATTTGGTGTTTTTAAATAACCAGGAGGGACTGCCTTACTTGTTCCCTTTTTACTTTGAATGCATTTCGTACCCAAAATGCTTTCAACCATTTCCAGCTAGAAGCGGAAAATTAAATATTGTTGTTCAGTGTTTTAAAGCTGGTTTTTCCTAGTTAAAATGGTTTTTTGCTATATATTGTATAATAAGTTAGAGGAAAAGTTCTTATTCAATAACATAATTGTGTTCTTAGATATTCCTAGGCATCCAATGCCGTTTGCTGCGAAAAACATGTTTTATGATGAACGCTGGAAGGAAAAGCAGCAACAGGGCTTCACGTGGTGGCTAAACTTTATATTAACTCCTGATGACTTCACTGTAAAAGCAAATATTTCTGAAGGTAAACGTTAAATTAATGTTTAAATGAAAACTCACTTTTACAGAGTTTTTAACATGAATTTTTCATTCTTTAATTAGCCATATTTTATTTATTGTATGATAGTTAATGGCATGGTCCACTAATTCATTGCCATGAATGCTAAAGATTACGTAGGTGACAGTTTTTAGAGAATTCTGTACTGTGTGTATTGAACTTTTCTTTTTGCTCTCCATTCTCACTCATCAGCCAGTACAATTTCCAGCCTTTCAGGTGAATGAGTTTTATTTCAAAACAGATTTAATCTGAGTTAACAGTGAGACGTGGCTGCTAAGAAATCCAATTCAGTCTTAGCTACGTTAATAAAGTGTAATGTCCTGATGACTATATTTCACAGTCTCGTGTGGCCTGATCACTTGAGACATATTTTCTCCACTTTCTTCTTTTTTTGGTCTCCACTTTCAAGTACCTTAGTTTGTAGGCAAGCTCTAGAATTATGAGGGATCTGAAAACTGGTTGATATGGGGAGTTTTTAAAACATCTCAGTATTTATTCTGGAAAAGAGAGGACTCAGTTGTAGGACAAGATGGAAACATGCTGTCTTTCAAACATTTGAAGGATCTTCTCCTGAAAGAGAAGGAAGCTTAACTCGAGCTGCTATCCCACAGCAGCTATAGGGATCACTTCAACTCAAGATAAGGGAAAAATCCTTATAAACGTCTAAATTGTCAAACCATCTTATAGGCTGTCTTTAAGAAGATGATTTCTCCCTTGTTGCAGTGTTTTAACAAAGGCTGGTCTGTGTTCGTTGGAGAAGCTTGTACAGGATTTTTACATTAAAAGCCTCTTTGATTAGATGATCTCTAAGGTCACTTTTCTTTTTTTCCAAAAGTACGCAAAGCCTCATTTTTAGTTCTCTTCTTGAGAGAAAACGTGCTTTATAAAAACTCAAATTGCGTTTCAAAATGTAATTGATTTCTTAAAAAGCAATTCTTTAGGAGCTTATATCTTTAATTTACAGAGAGGATGTAAGCATTGAAACCAGGTGGGAGGCTATTTCCTTAGTCTGGTTTAGGATGATCACGTGTGAACTTGGATCACAGTAGTGGAGGTTATGAGAAGCGGTTGGATGTGGGATGCATTTTGTAGGTGGAGTACAGAGGCTGCAATGGTAGATTGGCCTAAGGTATTGAGTGAATGGTGATACCTTTATTTTGAGGTAGGAAAGAGAAGAGCAAGCTTGGAAGGGGTAGGGAGTAGAGTCTGTTTCAGCCATCTTAAAGAGCATTTATTGCTGGATTTAAGGACATATATAAATATTTAACCAGAAACATTCTTCCTTTGTTTCTACCCAGTAAATGCTGCTACTCTTCTTTTGGGAGTCGAGAGTCAACATAAAATAAGTGTTCCCAGAGCTCCGACAAAAGATGAAGTGTCCCTCCGAGCTTACACTGCTCGGTGCAGGTTGAATCGATTGCGTCGTGCAGCCTGTCATTTATTTACTTCCGAAAAAATGGTTAAAGCTATTAGAAAGCTTGAAATCGAAATCGAAGCTAGACGATTAGTTGTTCGAAAAGATAGACACCTCTGGAAAGACGTGGGTAAGAAGATTATGGAAATCTTGAGATTAATTCTTTAAAAACACACTAGAGATTTTGCATTTCAGAGTCAAATGTGTACATGATTTGTCCTTGCTGCCTAAAACCTCACATACTTAAATATGATCACATATATATTTAAGAGTAGAAGAATACCTTATTTAAATTATTTCATAAAAGTGATTATCCTTTCTTTCCACTGATTTTTCTCCATGAAATTTTATTTATTGCCTCTATTTGGTTATTGGTCTGAGCTTACTCACTTTTCACCTGCGTTTCAGGAGAACGGCAGAAAGTCCTGAACTGGCTTTTGTCATATAATCCTTTGTGGCTACGAATTGGCCTAGAGGTAAGTATACCTTTCAGTTATTGAAAAAAATTGTACTTTTTTTATTATATACTTTTAATAGATTTTAATAAAATATGGTTTCACTTATAAAGTCATTTGGTTATCATAATTGATCTTTCAATATAAAATTGAAGGTCATTTAATAAATGCTCACTAGGTAACTGGACCATGCCTTTATATATTATTGCCATTTCCTTGTGTAGCAGTTTTCCTGTTTGTTTCTTAAATATATACAATTTGGTAGTGCCTAGAATAACAGGTATAGTAAGATCCTTTTTGAACATTTACAAATGTCAATGTTAGGCTGTTTAAATACATTTTCTAATTTAAACCTCTTCAAAATCCAATGAGGTATATATTATTATTTCCACTTCACTGATGAAACAGAAGCTTTGATGTTAAGTGACTTGCTGAATGCCAATAATTGGTCAGGATTTGAATCTACACCAGTCTGATGCCTCTGGAACCATTTTGATGGAACACTGCTCCTAAAAATGTCATCGGAATTGGAGTTTTTCACCTGGTGCATGGCTCAATAATATTTAAAACGTTAACACTAACTGAATTAGAAAGCCACTAGTAGATGGCTGTGAAAAAGATGCTTTTAGTTTAAGAAAACTTCTGTGATTCCATTTCCATTAGTCTTTTACTTGTATACCTTTATATTTTCTTTTGGCTTTTTTACCTTTGTCACGTGGGATATCCTATTCTTACTTCAACTGATTCTACATTTTAGAGTAGAAAAATCTTTGGGACTGAGAGGAATCTTTTATAAAAGTCTGGCTTTATTTATCAAGAAATTGAGGCTGAGAGTGAACAAATGATGAGCTTACTACGGTCACATAGCTTGGAAATGTCATTGCTAAGATTTGTTTCAACTCTTATTTGAGTTGAATTTCAAGTCAATAACTTCTTTCAATGAAAGATTAATCAGAAAATTACATACCAACTGGTTCTGCCTCACGTGTCAAATAATCGGAACCTCAATTGAAGTAGAAACTCTGTTTGGGACATAGCTTTCTTGTGGCAGAGGTAAAAAGCAGGAGAATTAGGGAGAAACTTGCACTGCCTCTTTTTTTTTTTTTTTCGTGAGGAAGATTGGCCTTGAGCTAACATCTGTTGCCAATCTTCCTTTTTTTGCTTGAGGAAGATTGTCACTGGGCTAACATCTATGCCAGTCTTCCTCTATTTTTTGTATGTGGGATGCTACCTCAGCATGGCTTGATGAGTGGTGTGTAGGTCCACGCTCAGGAGCTGAACCCGTGAACCCCAGGCCGCCGAAGCTGAGTGTGCAAACTTAACCACTATGCCACCCGGCTAGCCCTTGCAATGCCTTTTAAAACATCTGCTTAGGTGTAGTGTGCATCACTTCTGTCCATATTCCACTGGCCAAACATGCATGGGGCAGGAAATATTATCCTCGCAGAAGAGACACAGCAAGTCTACGGCAGTTGGTGGGGATGTATAATAATCCTTTTACGGGGAAGGGAGGGATGAATAATTTGAACAAAACTTCCTACCTCATCACCACACCTTAGGGTTCTGTTAGTGGGCATGATCTTTGAGGATTTTAAGAAAGCGTCAAAGGCCAAAAAAATAAGTAAATCAAGGTAAAGTTTTCCTATTTTGGCAGGTATTAGTACTTTTGCATGCCTTTGCCTCTATATTTTGTCAATGTAAGGTTATAGAACATAATTTGCTATGTTTTTAGTGTTCTCTAATTGCTTTAAAAATCATCAATAATAAGCATATTGATACTAAGCGAATTTCATATTTAAGTCATTGATTATAAACACATCTGAACTTCCTAAATTATGATCTTAGATGATTTACAAATGGTTTTCCACTTGTTAACTGTTAGGAAAGTTTGAATATTTAGGTTTCTCTTGTGCCTTCATGATATACTTAGCGGGACACTTATAGTTAAATTTGAACAACATGCCTGCCTCAGATAGTTCTTTAACTTAAAGGAAAAAATTCAAATGCATATATTGCTTGTCATATGCTTTTTAAGAATTTATCTCAGTCCTGAGTTTTGTCTTTTTTTATTGTGGAGCATGCCTTATATACTAAGAAATGCACAAAACGTATATGTACAGTTTAAAGAGGTTACTTGGCAAATATCCGTGTCACTTCCGTGCTATTTCACTGCTATTAACTACAGGATGTTGCCAGTTCCTTAGAACACCATTGTCTGCCCTTCTCTTACTGCTGCATCCCTTTGCTTCTTGGAGATAACACAGGCCTGACTTTACCTTTAATGTCTTTTCAGACAGTTTATGGAGAACTCATCCCTTTGGAAGACAACAGTGATGTCACGGGGTTGGCCATGTTTATTCTGAATCGCTTGCTTTGGAATCCTGATATAGCAGCTGAATACAGGCACCCCACTGTTCCTCATCTGTATGGGGAAGGTAAAGAGTTCTGTCTCCACTGCGTTCTCTCCACACCACGCATAAATGGCTTCTTCTCATTCTTTCTGTCTCTGTTTAAATTTTACCTTCCTAGAGAAACCAACATGAATAGTCTTTCTTTTCCCTGCCCTCCCTTCCTCCACCCCCTTCACTGTAATTATTTTCGCCTGTCTGTTATCTCTACCCACGCTCTCCCACCAAGTAGGCTGTAAGCCCTATGCGGATCACATTTGTTTTAGTCTGCCACTGCATTTATAGCACCCGGGATGGTGCCTGCATCGATTAGGTGCTCATTAATTATTTGCTGAGTGAGAAGAGCTAAATCAGTTGATGTCTCTGTGCCTCTGTTTCATTCTCCACGAATTGGAAATATTAAACGGCAGCTGCCCCCTGCCGTTTTTGTGAGCGTTCAGTGAATTCCATCGCGTAAAGCACTAGGAAAGGCACATGCTGCTATATGAGTGCTATTATTCTTTTACTAGCACATTATTATTATCATATTTTAAGGCGAAACTTGTCTTTCGCAGTTAACTTGCTACGCTTTTTTATACTTTCTTTAAGGTCATGAAGAAGCTTTGTCTAAGTTTACGCTGAAAAAGTTACTGTTGTTGGTGTGTTTCCTTGATTATGCCAAACTCTCCAGACTTATTGATCATGATCCTTGTCTCTTCTGTAAAGATGCTGAGTTCAAGGTAGAGTTTTCTTTTTATATTTTATATTTCACATTTAAGGCTTTTGCCTGCTTTTATTGTATATTTTCTCTTTAGAAAAAAATGAGTTTCTCAAAGAATAGTGCCCTGGAGGAGAGCAGGAATACTTATCTAGTGAGTCCTATCATAGTTCTAACTCTGCCTAACTTGCTGGTTGACATTCTACCAGCACCTCACCTTATTCGTTTTGTTTTTTTTTTTTTTTTGAGGAAGATTAGCCCTGAGCTAACTGCTGCCAATCCTCTTTTTTTTTTTTCTGAGGAAGACTGGCCCTGAGCTCACATCTGTGCCCATCTTCCTCTACTTTATACGTGGGATGCCTACCACAGCATGGCATGCCAAGTGGTGCCATGTCGGCGCCCTGGATCCGAACCGGCGAACCCCGGGCTGTGGAAGTGGAACGTGTGAACTTAACCACTGCACCACAGGGCCAGCCCTCATCACATTATTCTTAGTTTTGATTTGAGAAGGAATGAAACTATGCTTCTAAGGAATTAATTTGGGGGAGAATTTCTTTCCTAATTTAGTATATCATCAAATTAATGCTGATTTTTAGAGTGTATTATTAATTATGAGCAGTTTTTTCCAAGGTCTTAAATTGAGATTTGCATTATTCCCATATGATATGAAGCTGACAATCTTTTTATGCTACTGTTAATTTTACGTTATTTCTATATGTACAGAACGATTTGAAGGATTTGTTTTTATTGTAAACAAAATTATAATAGTGGAATACAATACCTGTAACTTGTTTCTCCATAGACTAGTAAAGAAATCCTTCTGGCTTTTTCACGAGACTTCCTCAGCGGTAGCGGTGACCTTTCCCGTCACCTTAGCTTATTGGGATTGCCTGTTAACCACGTTCAAACACCACTTGATGAGTTTGATTTTGCTGTTACAAATCTTGCTGTAGACTTGCAATGTGGAGTGCGCCTTGTGTAAGTACAGGAAATAGAGTTATCTTAATGGAAGAGAATATAATTTTCTGGAAAACACTTATTTCTATATTTCTACAACCTTTCTTGCTCTTTCATTTAAGGAAATAAATTTAGGGTTAAAAAAACTGGGATAAGTATCTGCAACACTTTTGAGAAAATAGTGTCAATTTTAGGCCCAGAAACCTTATCTCTTCTCCATACTCTTTTTCCCTGATGGCATGTGGCTAGGGTCTGTGAGTAGGAACGACTGATGCCCCAGAACAGGAGTTGGGAAAAGCATGGAACTAATTAAAATACCAAACATTTAAGTGGCACGCTATGTCCACAGTGCTTTCATGAGTACTGCATCACTGGAAACCAATTTTAGTAGCACTTTTCTTTTTTTAAAGATTGGCACCTGAGCTAACAAGTGTCGCAATGTTTTTTTTTTTTTCCCTTCTCCCCAAAGCCCCCCAGTACATAGTTGTATAGTGTAGTTGTGGGTCCTTCTGGCTCTGCTGTGTGGGACGCTGCCTCAGCATGGCCTGATGAGCGGTGCCATGTCTGCACCTGGGATCCAAACCAACAAAATCCCAAACTGCCGAATCAGAGCGCACGAACTTAACCACTTGGCCATGGGGCCGGCCCCAATTTTAGTAGTATTAGCCTTGTTTTACACATGAGGAAAAGTAAGATGAAGAAGTAAACTGGCTCGCCCAAGTTTTGTACAGGGGTTTTGGGACGTAAACTCAGGATGCCTGGCTTCCAATCACACAATATTTCCTCGTAACACCACATTTTTGGAAGGCTCAAAATCAGCTTTGATAGGAGTACAGTGAGTTACCAATTCCTGCTTTGGCAGGAGTGGCCTTTAGCATGGTACCAGCCTTGTCCTCTTTTAGGATATCTGGATTGGGGACGTTCATGTTGTTTCGAGGAAATTCTCCAATTTTTTACGTCACGTTTGACATAAGTGCGGAAGGGATCCCTCGATCTTTACGAATCTCCAGTTCTTCAAAAACAACGTACATATCACTTGATTCCTCCTAAATTAATTTTCTGTGAACACTCTTTTCTGACGATATATCCTCACAACGAGGTAACAGGCTTTTGCACTTTGCTGCAGCTTTCTCTCTCTCGAGCCATTTCCATATAGGCTAGAGCACTTGCTGACCGTGCTTCCCTTAGGACTTTTCTATTTGTTTCGTCTGTTCATTTCATAAACCCAAGCCACCACCTTGTTTTCTGGCTGATAGGAATTCACAGTTTTAGACGTTTTCCCCTTTCCAGGAGGAGCGGTGATTGGTTTTATGTTCAGTGCTATTTTTCACAAAGAGAGACATGTTTTATGTTTCTGCGCGAGTTACCGAGGACCTAGCAGTGTTGGATGCTGATGCTTCGTAGTCGGTCAGGAACTCTCACCAGTTAAGAGACTCTATCTTGGATCCCAAATATCTCTTTTCTTCAGTGTCAGCAAAATGATCGTAGATCTTTGAGGCCACCTGAGAATCCTTGGGAATGGTTAAGCCACCAAGGCCGTAGGTGACAGGTCGGTCTACTGTGGCAGACATGGTTCATACGTCAATTTAGTGGCTCGCCTAGAATGATGTTAAGTTGCTTTCCAGCCTTTAGAAATCATGATTCTATAAGTGATTCTGCCCAACTTTAACTATACACAGTAATCAAATGGGGCTTGCTTTTTCTGTGGAAACAGCGATTACTGTCCAGTAGATAAAACACTAGCGACACAGACAGTGTGAGGGGTTTGACTTTCAACTGTGGTATATATGTCTTTTTAAGGCAGCCACTCAAATATTTTTACAGTAATTTGGAATAGATACAAGAGAATGGCTTTGATCACTGATGAAACTAGGTTTCAGTTCTGATCTTAGATCTCTCATTCCTAGCTGTGTGACCATGGGCAATTTACTTAACTTCTCTGGGCTTTGGTTTCTTCATCTGCGAAAAAACTGGGATAATAGTGCCTAATTGTGGGATTTGTCATGAGGACCAAAATAAGTCAAGAAAGTACTTGGTTGTCATGTAGAATATGGTAACCCCTCAAGGAATATCCATTTTCCTTTTCTTTCCCTTTCCCTGTAGAACCCTGTTACCTTGTTCATGTGTGCGTCATGTGTGTGTGTCTCATTTTTCTTTCTTACATTCTGGTCATAGACCTCAACTCCCAGGCTTAAGATGAGAAATAACTCTATTTGCTAACTGTGGAGCAACAGAGTTTTGAGATAGTTTTTTGGAGTCTTTCTAACCTAAAAGTCTTGAAATTTGGGGGGTTTATGTGGGTGATAACTCTATTTAAATGAAGTTCGTTTTTCACATGTGCTTTTATATAATAATTACATCTGAACATTCCTTTACTGTTAGGCGAACCATGGAACTTCTCACAGGGGACCAGACTCTCTCAAAAAAACTCAGGATTCCTGCAATAAGTCGTCTTCAGAAGATGCACAATGTTGACATTGTTCTTCAAATTCTTAAATCACGAGGAATTCAATTAAACGATGAGCACGGTAAAAATTGAGTGAAGATGAAACTTCTCACTGAAAATCGATTTGTACATACATTGTGCTGACGGACTATCTTTTCATTTGCAGGAAATACAATCCTACCTAAGGATATTGTGGACCGGCACAGAGAAAAAACTCTCGCGTTGCTTTGGAAAATAGCATTTGCTTTTCAGGTATTGTACATTTGGTACATTTTGCACTTTTTATCAATTGTCAATATTCATTTATAAAAGCAATTTGTGTCAACTAAAGACTAACGATAATAACTATTACTTACTCGAGTTTATTCTATCCCAGAACTGTGATAATTGCTTTATGCATTTTCTAGTTTAATCCTCACAACACCCCTGTAAGGTCGGTGTTATCACGACTTCCTAGGCGAGGAAACCGAAGCTGAAGTTCACATCATTGATAAGACAGAGATGAGATTAGGACCCAGGCTCCTGTGGCCCCAAATCTCCTGTACTTATCCACTACACATTTGTTTGCCTTGGAAAATAAATAATAGAAGAATTTAACTTCTGTGGGTTAAAAAATCGTATATGAAAATATGAAGATATTTATCCTTTTTGTGTGTTTCAGGTGGATATTTCCCTTAATTTAGATCAGTTAAAGGAAGAAATTGACTTTTTACAACACACGCAGAATATGAAGAAGACAATGTCTGCACTCTCATGCCGATCGGATACTATTATCAATAAGAAAAAAGACAAAAGGAGCAGTGGTTCCTTTGAACAATATGGTGGAAACATAAAGCTGTTGATGGATTGGGTGAATGCCGTTTGTGCCTTCTATAATAAAAAAGTAAGTTTCTTTGTTTTCATTTGAACCTAGTATCTTTAAATAAATTTTAAAGTCAACTAAACTTAATGTGTAAAATCTTTTTTTGCATTTCTCAAATGATTTAGTTTATATGTGTAAGCAACCTTTTCCTCAAATGAGTGAGGATGTTATCACACTCTGTGTTTTATCTAATCTAAGATGTCACCAACTATATAATGCATGATTATTTTATGTATCAGTAAGAAAGAAAAAATCCCTAGTGGGTGTCTTAATAAGAGTGGGGATCTTAATAAGAGAGATGCTTGCACAGAACTGGGCACCGAAGCATCACACCCTTTTTACAAAGGTAAATGCAGATGAACTCACCATGTGGAAAGGGATAATGGAGAATATTACCACTAGGTAGAGGGAGGAAGAAAAAACTTTAATTTCTATCCTTTATAAGCATTTTTAGACTGATGTTGTATTTCTGCAAGAAATGTACGTTTACAAGTAAATAATGAAATTCTACTTTTGGAATAGTTAATATGTTATAATTGAGGATTTGGCTATGACTGTGGTATTATACTACATGCTATTAAAATTAATGTGATATTCTTAGTTATTAAAAGGAAGTATGGACTACAAAACGATCAGTGTCTATATTACTATCTAAATCCAATTAATTATTTTTCTGGTGTTTCCAATCAGGTGGAGAATTTTACAGTGTCTTTCTCAGACGGTCGTGTGTTATGTTACCTGATCCACCACTACCATCCTTGCTATGTGCCTTTTGACGCTATCTGTCAGCATACTACCCAAACTGTGGAATGTGCGCAGACGGGTTCAGTGGTGTTAAATTCATCATCTGAGTCTGATGCAAGCTTTGCAGAAATGTCTCTTAAAGCACTTGATGATGGTCAGTCCCTTTTGGTTGGTTAACTTTTCCAGCGTTTTCTTTGCCGTGTCGGATTTTGGGCCAGAGCAGTCTGATCTCTCTCTTTTTATTTGTATCGTAGAAAATACTTCAGAAGTCTACAAAGAACTCCTAGAAAACGAAAGGAAAAATTTTCAGTTGGTGAAGTCTGCAGTTAGAGACCTTGGTGGGGTTCCTGCCATGATTCATCATTCAGACATGTCCAACACAATTCCAGATGAAAAGGTGAGTAAAAGGGGAGTTTCCTAGCTAATAACTCTTAGGAGTAAGAGTCTCAGAAGACGATAGGCAGTTGTATATTCTCTGTCGATCTTCTGCTTTCATCTTTCCTGTTTTCTCGTAGGTGGTTATCACCTTTTTGTCCTGTCTTTGTGCAAGGCTTTTAGATCTTCGTAAAGAAACAAGGGCTGCTCGACTTATACAGACAACTTGGAGAAAATATAAACTGAAAACAGATCTGAAACGCCATCAGGTACTCCTCAAAAATGAAAACGCTGTCATGTAAATTGTGGTTCATAAGATGCTGGTTGACTGATGCTTGATAGGGTTTTTACATTTTACTGATGTATGAAATTATTGGGATTGCTAGATCATATGGTAGGTCTATTTTTAATTTTTTGAGGAACCACCGTCCTATTTTCCATAGCAGTCACTATGGGTCGCATTTGACAGTCCACCAACAGTGCATAGGGATCCAACTTCCCCACATCCCTGCCAACACTTGTTACTTTTTGGTTTTTTGGGTTTTTTAAAAGTGCAGAGATATCTCATTGTGGTTTTGATTCGCATTTCTCTGATGATTAATGTTGTTGAGCATCTTTTCCTATACTTCGTGGCCATTTATATGTCTTCTTTGGAGAAATGTCTATTCATTTGTCCGTATTTTAATTGAGTTATTTGATTTTTTATTGTTGAATTGTAGGAATACTTTATATATTTTAGATATAAGTTCTTTACTAGACACACCATTTGCAAATATTTTCTTTTTCGTTCTATACCTTGCCCCTGCACTCTGTTGATTGTGTCCTTTGATGAACAAAATTTTTTTAAATCTGATGAATCACATTTGTCTATTTTTTGCCTTTGTTGCCTGTGTTTTGGTGTCATATCCAATAAATCATTACTAAATCCAATGTTACACAACTTTTCCTTATGTTTCCTACTAGGAGTTTTATAGTTGGGGGTCTTGCGTTTAGGACTTTAATCCATTTTTAGTTAATTTATGTTTGTGGTGTAAGATAAGGGTCCAGCTTCATTTTTTTGTATGTGGAGATCCAGTTTTCTCAGCACCATTTGTTGAAGTGATTGTGTTTTCCCCAGTGAGTGGTCTTGGCACCCTTGTCAAAGATCATTTATCCGCCTACGTGAGGGTTCATGTCTAGGCTCTATATTCGGTTCCACTGGTCTATATGTCTGTCTTTATGCCAGTACCACACTGTTTGATTATTGTAGCTTTGTCATAGGTTTTGAAAGTGTTGTTTGTGTTGAGGGGGTGCTTTTAACTTGTATCTCTATAGCCTAAAAGGCCATAGGCTTCACAGGGGCACTGACAGTGATATGAGATGGCTTCATCACCTTGTTGGACATAATTCTTCAGTCTAATTATAGAATCGTCTAATCTTTTCTCAGAGGAGTAATCTTATATATGGCTCTCATCATTCCTTAGTATTTGCTTCAGTCCATTAAATCCATTAATTACCTTTTTCCTTTGTCAGAATAGCAGTTTGATTGCTTTTAGAGTTGAGTGTATTCTCATACGGTGCAGGTTCCATCCACAAACACCAGCGACTGATTATAGTTAAATAATAATTGGAATCTACAGGTAATCTCTGTGTAGAGCCGACCTTTGCATGGTGGGCTGTTACAGATAGTAACATAAAGAGTTATCAGACATGCTGTAAGTTGTTCCCTTCCGCCAGAGGAAATAACTTGTATTCTGGTCTCCAATTCAGTAGAACTAAAGTGATAAATCGAGCCTTGGAGAGTATAGCAAAGTGATTAAGAGCATGAACTCCAAAGCCAGACTGGCTCCTTCAAATCCTGGGTATCCTACCAGTGGACTGACAATCGGCTGGACCTCTCTGCCTTGGTTTCCTCGTGGTTATAAGAATAGTACCTGTTCATGTATTCTTAGGGTTTTTGTGAGGTTTAGGTGAATCTTTCATGAAGTGTTTAGGATGCTGCCTGACACCTACTAAGTATTCAATACATGTTATTTTCATGGTAATTCATTAATATGGGAAGTAACAAATAGAGACATGCAAGGTACTGGCTTCTAGAGCTCCAGGGCAGCCACCTCCTCTTTGGCCGTTGATGCTCTCGGGCAGCCCTGATGCCACTTCTGACAGCCCAATATTCTGCTCTCCTGAACCTCTGTAGCTCAAAGCCACAGTGCATCTGTGCTACAGGGGATCATTTTGCTTCTCCCTTTTTGTGGATTCCTTTGTCCAAATTGTAACAGAGCAATACTACCGTGTACTGTAAACCATATTGTTTATTTCAGAGTCTCTTTTTTTCTTTTCTTTTTTTTCATAACAATCTACCCCTTTCGTAAAAGTCAAGCATGAGTTCACTGCATACCACATTTAAATTTCCTTTATATTGATCACCGAGGATCTGTGATACATCAAACACGTCTATGATCTTTATCTTAAGATGATATTTCCTGGGAATCTTTGTTTCATCATATAAATATATCTGCAAGTCGACCTATTAGCTATTTCAGTGTGCCCAGAAGTATCTATATTCCAAACATGAGCATACCTTACAATAAGTCCATGGAGTGTTTTATCTCCAGGATCAATTTGATTAATATTTAACAGATGATTTTCTTACAAATAATAAAATAGGGTCTTAAGTCATTAAGTGTTCAATTCATATTTGCTTTTTTTCCCTTTTTTTTAGGAGAGAGATAAAGCTGCAAGAGTAATTCAATCAGCTGTAATCAATTTTCTAACTAAACAAAGATTGAAAAGGGAGGTTAACGCCTCATTGACCATTCAGAAATATTGTCGAAGATTCTTAGCACAGAGAAAATTATTCCTGTTAAAAAAGGAAAAACTAGAAAAAGTCCAAAATGAATCAGCATCCATTATTCAGGTATAGTATCCTGGAATTTCCAAATTTAAAAAGTTAAAATGACATTTTTAAGGGAGAAAGCAAAGTATGATAAAGCCTTAAAGTATTGTATTTTAGGCTTGTATATTTTATCTAGTACTTAACTTTAACAAATATTTAATACCTCTCTACTACTTATGAAACTCTTTGCTGTGTTCAGAATAAGGTTCAAACAATTCGAAATGCCTGCTTTGCTCTGATGGAGCAAACAATCTGATTCTATAGCCCTTGCTGTCTTGTTCTATATTAGAGATTTGCAGTCTTCCACTCAGTGGGACATGCTGACATCCTGTACCATTCCACTTTGTCTATCCATGTACCCAGCCAAGCTCTCTTATTTATCTTTACTATGAGTCCTGGAAACTTCTCTTTTGGGATGAATTTGCATGTTTCCTCTCTAGCCCACTTAGTTGGCACGTAATGGAAATATTGCTTATAATTAGTCTACAGAATGTCATTTTTCTATTGAGTAATCTAAACTTTTAACATATTTACATAACAGACGTGTTCCTTATGTCTGTATTTCTATTTCAATACCATCAGAGAGGTGTACTATTTGAATTTACCCGATGTAAATGCCATTGAACCTTTATCCCATAAATCTATCTGTTTTATAAATTTGGAAATATTTTGGGTCTGCCTCCTACTATTGATAAGTGAGGGATTCTGATTTAATAAATTACCTTTTTTTGTATGTGAGATATTACACATAGAAAATAGCAAAAAATGCAAATGTAGAAGCTACTGGTTTTTCACAAAGTGAACACTCATCTAACCCCCACCTAAGCCAAGAAATAAAACATCGCCAGCCTTTCAGAAGCCATTTCTCAGTCAATTAACTCCCCCACCCCAGCCCAGGGTAACCATTATCCTAATACATGCTAATCATGCATTTTTCCTATGCATTTGTTCTTCTTAAATACTATAATTTTGTCTTGCCTGCTTTTTACAACCGGATTTTTTGACTCAGCAGAATGTGTTTGACACTTATCCAAGTTGTTGCATGTGTCAATAGTTTATTCCTTTTCATTGCTGAGTAGTATTCCACTGTATGGATGTACCACAATTTGCTTACGCATTAATCTGTTGAAGGATATTTGCGTTGTGTCCAGTTTTAGGTGATTTCATTTCATTAGGGTAAATATCTAGGAGTGGGATTGCTTGATCATATTATAAAACTGTGTTTAGGTTTGTGAGAAACTGCCAAACTGTCTTCCAAAGTGGCTGTACCATTTTGCATTCCTATTAGCAGTGAATGAGAGTTCCTGTTGCTCCACTTCCTGGCCAGTATTTGGTGTTGTCAGTGTTTCAGATTTTAACCATTCTAATAGATGCGCACTGGCATCACATTGGTGTTTCAATTTGCGATTCTGCTAATGACATACGATGTTGAACATCTTTTCCTATGCCTATTTACCACCTGTATATCTTCTTTGGTGAGGTGGTCAGATCCTTTGCCCATTTTTTATTTCTTATTGTTGAGTTTTAAGAGTTCTTTGTATATTTGGATGCAAATCCTTTATCAGATATGTATTTTGCAAACATTTTCTCCTCGTCTGTGGCTTATCTTTTTGTCCTGTTAACAGTCTTTCACACAGTAGAATTTTTAAAGGTTAATGAAATCCTACATCAGTTTTTTTTAATGAGAGGTAAAGAGTCAGTGTTTAGATTCATTTTCTTCTTTCATATGGATGTCCTATTGTTCCAGTACCATTTGTTGAAAAAACTACCCTTTATCCATTCAGTTATGTTGTTCTTTTGTCAAAGGTCAACTGTTGCCTGGGTCTGTTTCTGGGCTCTTTATCTGTCCCATTGATCCATTTGTCTATTTAATTGTGCTGGTACCACACTGTCTTAATTACTGTATCTTTATAGTAGGTTTTGAAGTTGGATAATGTTAGTCCTCCAACTTGGTTCTTCTTCAGTATCGTGTTTGCTATTGTGGTCTTTTGCCTCTCCATTTCAACTCTAGAATCAGTTTGCTGATGTCCACAAAGTAAAGCGGTGGGATTTTGATTGAGATTGCATTGAATCTCTAGATGAAGTTGGGAAGAACTGACATCTTAACAAAATTGAAGCTTCCCATCCGTGAACGTGAAATATCTCTTTGTTTATTTAGATCGTCTTTGATTTCGTTTATCAGTTTTCCTCATACAGATCTTGTATATATTTTGTTAGATGTATTTCTAAGTATTTCTTTTGCTACTAATGTTAATGATGCTGTATCCTACAGATTTGCTGTAATTGCTTATTAGTTTCAGGAGTTTTTTGTCCTCTCTTTGGATTTTATACACAGGTGATCGTGTCATCTGTGAACAAAGAAAGGTTTCTTTCTTTCTTCTCTGTCGGCACTGTATCCTTTGCTTGTTGCATTAGCCGAGACTTCCAGTAGATGTAGAATAGGCGTGGTGAAGGGTACATCATTGCATCATTCCAGACCTTAGGAGGAAGCATCTGATTCCTCACCATTAAGTTTGATGTCATCGCTAGTTTTGTATGGATCTTCTTTATCATATTAAGGAAGTTCCCCTCTATTCCTAGTTTGTTGACGCATTTCTTTTTTCAATCTTTTTTTCTTTCTAGTTCAGCCTAGATAATTGGTATTGATCTTCAATTTCATTGATTCTTTTGTCTCTTATCTCTATTCTGCTATTGAACCATTCCAGTGAGTTTTTTATTTTAGTTATTGTGCTTTTAAGTTCTAATTTCTATTTAGTTCTTATTTGCATCTTTGATGTTTTTACTGAGACCTTCCGTTCTTCCGTTTGTTTCAACTTGCCGGAGCATTTTTACATTAGTTGCCTTACAGTCTTTCCGATGTAATTCCAATGTCTGTGTCATCTCGCCATTGACTTCTGTTAATTGTCTTTTCCTATGCAAGGTGAAATTTTCCTTGTATTTTTTATGCCAAGTAATTTTTAATTACATCCTGGATATTTTAAACGTTATGCTATGAGACTCTTTCTTTTTTTCTTTAAATCCTATGTGAATGTGATATTTTAGTTTTAGCAGGTAATGCGCCTGGTTGGGTTCAGGCTACCAGTTCTGATGAGCCTTCAGTGGGTAAGGCTTCAGTGTCAGTTCCTTCTCCAAAGTGTTTGCAGTGATATTTGTATTATCCAATGTGTGTATCAGCCAGTGTGCAGTCCGGGGTCTGGGTGGTGATCTGGATCTTAATTCAGTTCTCTGAGTCTGGTCTGCTGCTAGATCCACATGTACACAGCTTGGTGATGAACCCAGGAATTCCTAAACACCGTTAAGGGATTTCTCTCCTGCGTTATCCCCTCTCTTTGATCTCCCTGGCACTCTCCAGTTTCTTAGGGCTGCCCTGTTTGTTCCTCTGGCCTGAAAGCTGACGCTTTCGTTAGTTACCTGCTTTGTTGTGTCCTTTCTGTGATTGCGCCCACATCCGGGGTCAAGCAGAGACTCTGCGTCTTTAGTGAGAAGAAATACAAAGCATGGCAGAGGTTGTGGATGCAGTGAGAAATGAGGAATTGGGGCTATTAAGACCATCTGCCACAGATATCTACAGTAGAGTACAAAGAACACTTTATTTTGGTATTAAAATCTAGGCCCTAACGTCAACTCTTGTCACTTGCTATGTGACTTTGGAAAAAGTTTTGCGACGTAAGTGTTCCTTTCTTTAAGTGAAGAAAGAATGCTAACTTATTCTGTTTGTGAGAATTAAATGAGGAAATTATATGCAATGCTCTTCAGTAAAAGCTATTTATTTTTTAATAGATAGATGGCAGTCCTGGTAAAATTGCTATTATTATGAGCATTTATTAGGAGAGGAGATGAACTTACCTCCCATGTTCCATATCAAGACTGAAATGTTAACATTGCAGTAACAGTATTTAGAAGAAATGATTATTGAAGTGTAAAATAAGCTATCCACACTGACCTTTCAATTTCTGAGGTGGAAGGTTTTACAAACATTTAGGGAAAAAGAAAAGAAAAATAATGGTTTCCGCAACTCTCAACACTGTTTCAACTTTACTCCTTTTAAGGTGCCTTAATGATACCTTACATTTATATAGATCTTATAGTTTTCAAAGCCATTTTGCATAAATAAGCTTAACAGTAGTTGGATAGATGTTTTAATTACTTATGCATCTCTTCATAGTAAGAGAAACAATGTGGTGCACACATCATTTCCTATCAGACTGAAGGGTAGGAACAAAACTACAGTTGACATGGAGTAGAGGAATGAGGCAGTATCTATTGGGGAAAACTTAGGGTCAGCAGGATGCACATGTTCTCCCCTAACTCTCCTCACCCGTGGGTAGGGGTGCTTGGACCATGCACAGGTGCATCTGCAGTGGGCAGTGCTATAGGAGAGGAAGGTACCCAGCCCCTATACTACTTTACTTATATGTAAGGACAGTTAAGATGCAATAGGAAATCCCCTCTACCTCCCGCCCCAATCTTAGCAATATTTGTAGTGTTTTGGACAAAGGAGTGATCTTATTGCTCGAAGAACATCCAGAACTTGATGACCCATAGCCAAGGGTCGTTTAGATACCAGCCACCAGAATCAGCTTGAGACTTTGCAGCCCTTTCTGTTGAGCCAGCATGTTGCTGCGTTAGCTAAGGAGTTGGGGAATGTGGGGTAGTGTGGGAGGGAAGCAACTTTCAAGAGACAAACAGTTTACCGCTTCTCAAGTCTTTCCAGAATTCTACTTTTGAACCATGTATCTATAATTCCTAAATTTGGGAAAAGGAAGAAATTTTATTCTTAGTGAAAATAATGACTCTGGAAGTGATCTGGCTCACTTATTTCTCAAATACCTGTGTTTATATTATCAGACCTATAAAGTGGTAGTATAGAAGCCCCCACATAGACAGTTTCCAACCATTATACGATAGCATAGCAACCTTGATATAAGGGGAAAGTATAAGATCCAGAGGTATATTCATAGGGAATTACTTAGAATCAATAGATAGAATGTTACTATAGTTTTATTTTGACTCTTGCTTCTAATATATTGAGTTTTTCTAATATAACATAACGTTGCTTCTATTTCTCATGTCTGTGCAATACAAACACAATATAAATATCATTAGAATTGAGACAATGGTTTCTGAATTGGCAACGGCTGTATCAATGTACCAACTAAACTACAAACCAAAGAGACAAATACCTTTTTCAAAAATATATTGTTTTTTAATTTAATGTGTTTATTTTTAAGCAAAGTGTTAGAAAAATTAATACTTTCAAGGGTGTTAAGTATAGGAAGTTATGTCTATTTTACTTTGTGTCTTTTCTTACCTTTTTCAGAAGTATTGGAGAAGCTATTCCACTAGAAAAAAGTTTCTGAAGTTGAAATATTATTCAATCATCCTGCAATCTAGGATAAGAATGATAATTGCTCTTACTTCTTATAAACGATATCTTTGGGCTACAGTTACAATTCAGAGGCATTGGCTTGCTTGTTTAAAAAGAAAACACGATCAAGAGAGATATAAAATGCTAAAATCATCATCCCTTAAAATCCAGTCTATGTTCAGAAGATGGAAGCGACGTAAAATGCATTTACAAATAAAAGCTGCAATAATATTGCAAAGAGCTTTCAGAGAATGGCATGTCAGGAAACGAGCTAAAGAAGAAAAATCTGCTGTTGTCATACAATCATGGTACAGAATGCACAGAGAATTACGGAAATATATTCACATTAGATCTTGTGTTGTTATAATTCAGGCAAGATTCCGGTGCTTTCAAGCCCAAAAGTTATATAAAAGAAAAAAAGAGTCTATACTGACTATCCAGAAGTACTACAGAGCATATCTGAAAGGAAAGATGGAGCGTACCAACTATTTGCAGAAGCGGGCTGCAGCCATTCGACTGCAGGCTGCTTTCAGGAGAATGAAGGCTCGTCATTTACACAGACAAATTAGAGCTGCTTGTGTCTTTCAGTCATATTGGAGAATGAGGCAAGACAGATCTCGATTTCTAAACCTTAAGAAAAATGTCATCAGATTGCAGGCACACGTAAGAAAACATCAACAATTACAGAAATATAAGAAGATGAAGCAAGCCGCCCTTGTAATTCAGATTCACTTTCGAGCTTACATTTCAGCCAAGAAAGTTCTAGCATCTTACCAGGAAACACGTTCCGCTGTCATTGTTCTACAGTCTGCCTATAGAGGGATGCAAGCCAGGAAAAAGTTTGTTCACATCCGCACATGTGTTACAAAGATTCAGTCATGTTATCGAGCTTATATTTGCAGAAAAAAATTTCTGAGCCTAAGAAAGGCTTCGATAAAGTTACAATCACTTGTCAGGATGAAAAAAACACGTAAACAATATTTACATTTAAGAGCAGCTGCGCTGTCTATCCAGCAATGGTACAGATCTACAAAACTGGCTGCACGACAGAGACAGGAGTACATGCAGGTGCGGGAATCTTGTATCCAACTGCAAGCTCTCGTAAGAGGATTCCTGGTTCGAAAGCAGATGAGGTTGCAAAGAAAAGCTGCTATTTCACTACAGTCTTATTTCAGAATGGGAAAGGTACGGCAATCCTACCTGAAAGCTCGGAAAGCAGCTGTTGTCATCCAGAATTACTATCGTGCATACAAAGCACAGGTCAATCAGAGGAAGAAGTTCTTGGAAATCAAAAGAGCGGCTACTTGCTTGCAAGCGGCTTACAGAGGTTATAAAGTGCGCCGGCTAATCAAGCAACAGTCTATAGCTGCTCTTCAGATTCAAACTGCTTTTAGAGGCCACAGTCAAAGGAGGAAATATCAATCTGTGCTTCAGTCGGCTATCAAGATTCAAAGATGGTACAGGGCACGCAAGACTGTTAAGGATACAAGAACACATTTTCTAAAGACAAGGGCAGCTGTGGTTTCTCTCCAGTCTGCTTATCGTGGCTGGAAAGTTCGGAAGCAAATCAGAAGGGAAATTCAAGCTGCAGTGAAGATTCAGTCTGCTTTTAGGATGGCCAAGGCCCAGAAACAGTTCAGATTGTTGAAAACAGCAGCATTAGTCATCCAGCAGCGTCTGAGAGCATGGGCGGCAGGAAGGAAGCAACGCATGGAGTATCTGGAACTGCGTCATGCAGTCCTGATACTTCAGTCTGCATGGAGGGGAAGAACAGCCAGAAGACAGATTCAAAGGCAACGTGCATGTGCTGTCATCATACAGTCATACTATAGAATGTATGTGCAAAGAAGGAAGTGGAAAAGCATGAAAAGAGCTGCTTGTCTGATTCAAATGTATTATAGAGCTTACAGTCTTGGAAGGAAGCAGCATCGTTTGTATTTGAAAACCAAAACAGCTGTAGTAATTTTACAGTCAGCCTACCGAAGTATGAGAGTGAGAAAAGCAATAAAAGAATGCAACAAAGCGGCAGCCACTATCCAGGCTACATACAGAGCTTACAAAGCCAGAAGGAAATATGCAGCCCATAGAGCTTCAGCAATTGTCATTCAGAGATGGTATCAAAATATTAAAATTGCAAACCGTCAGCGTAAGGAATATCTTGATTTAAAGCAGGCAGCAATTAAAATCCAAGCTGTTTATAGAGGTGTTAGAGTAAGAAGACGTATTCGACGTATGCACATGGCAGCCACGTTTATTAAAGCCGTGTTTAAAATGCATCAGTCAAAAATAAGATACCATAAAATGAGAACTGCAGCTGTTGTCATTCAAGTCAGATACAGAGCATATTATCAAGGCAAAACTCAGCGTGCAAAGTACTTGGCACTTTTAAAAGCTGTTACTATTCTTCAGGCAAGTTTTCGAGGAATGAGAGTTAGACAGACCCTGAGCAAGATGCAGGTTGCAGCCACACTCATTCAGTCCTACTATAGAAGACACAGACAGCAAACGTATTTTAATAAGCTAAAGAAGGTAACCAAAATGGTACAGCAAAGGTACCGGGCAGTGAAGGAAAGAAACGTCCAGTTTCAAAGGTACAACAAACTGAGGCAGTCTGTAATACGCATTCAGGCTGCTTTTAGGGGCATGAGAGCCAGAAGACATCTAAAAGTTATGCATTTAGCTTCAACTCTTATTCAGAGGAGATTTAGGACTGTAATGATGAGAAAAAGATTCCTATCTCTCAGGAAAACTGCTCTTTGGGTTCAGAGAAAATATCGTGCAAATGTCTGTGCAAAGCATCACCTCCAACAATTCCTACAGTTACAAAAGGCAGCCATTACAATCCAGTCATCTTACCGAAGACTGATGGTGAAGAAGAAGTTACAGGAGATGCACAGGGCTGCGGTTCTCATCCAGGCTACTTTCAGAATGCACAGAGCCCACGTTACATTTCAGACTTGGAAGCGTGCCTCAATTCTAATTCAGCAACGTTACCGAACGTATAGAGCTGCAAAATTGCAAAGAGAAAATTATATCAGACAAAGGCATTCTGCAGTGGTCATTCAGGCTGCATATAAGGGAATGAAAGCAAGACAGCTTTTAAGGGAAAAACACAGAGCGGCCGTCATAATACAGAGCACATATAGAATGTACAGGCAGTATTATTTCTACCGAAAGCTTCACTGGGCCACAAAAGTAGTACAAGAAAAATACAGAGCAAATAAAGAGAAGCAGAAAGCTCTACAACACGGTGCACTCGAGAAAGCAGCAACCTGTAGTCAGGCAGGTGTTCAGGACATGAGCATAAGGACACAGATTCCAGAAGAGCATCAGGCTGCCATTATTGTTCAGAAGCATTTTAAAGCCTTTAAAATAAGGAAGCAGTATCTGCATTTTAGAGCAACAGTGGTTTTTGTCCAAAGAAGATACAGAGCACGAACTGCAGTGCGTACCCGGGCACTCATCCGTATACAGTCTTTTTACAGAGGCTGCAAAGTTCGCAGGGATATCCAACAAATGCACCTGGCTGCCACGCGAATTCAGTCATTCTACCGCATGCACAGGGCCAGAGTCGATTACCAAACAAAGAAAGCTGCCATTGTTGCTATACAGAATCTCTATAGGTCGTACATCAGAGTAAAAATGGAAAGGACAAAATTTTTAGCCGTTCAGAAATCCGTACGAACTCTTCAGGCTGCTTTTAGAGGCATGAAACTTAGACAGAAATCAAAACACATACCTGGGGAAGAAATGGCAGCCGGTGCTCATCAGTCTGCGTTGTGCCGTCACGGGACTGAGACTCCGTGTGAAGCTGGTCAAAGCTCATCGGTGAAGATTCCAAAGTGGGATGAAGCTGCCCGAGTCGCTCCTTCACAGGAAGCAGAGGCTTCGCCAGGAAAGCCTGCAGTAACGATTCAAAAAGCTTCCCGTGAAATGGTCACCAGAAAACTGGAAACGCAAGAGCGGGCTGCCCTGCGAATTCAGTCCTTCCTTCGGATGGCTGTGTGTCGAAGAAGATTTGTTCAGCAGAGAAGAGCTGCTGTGACCTTACAGCAGTATTTCAGGACCTGGGAAACCAGAAAACAGCTTTCATCGTACGGAGAAGCAGCACTTGTCTTAAAAAACCACCACGGTGCCTTTTTGTCCGCAGAACGTCAAAGAGAAGTTCCTTTACAAATAAGGAGCAGTGTTAGCACTCTTCAAGCTACACTGAGAGGATCTATACAGAGACGGAAGTTTCAGAGAATTAAAGAGAGCACCATAAAAATCCAGGTATTTCTATCTTTCAATATAAAGCCTTCATTCTTTCTTTGACCGATGTTTGTTAGAATTCATAAAATGAGCTTGAGCAAGTCATAGGGAATAATACTTAGTTTACGTAACCATTTCATTTATCTGCCAACATGAAATATTTTTGAGAGTGGAGAAAGGGCACCCATACTAATTCAGCCGAGACAGCGCAGAGCTGGGGTTGTTCTGGGCGTGATCACCCACTCCTTCTGCATTTCAATAGGTGAGCACTCCTGGAAGAGTTGTGAAAATATAGCTTGATTAATGGGAGTTCTCTATTGGGTGAAATTATTTTTTTTAAGTGAAAAATTTAAGCTAAGGTAAATTGGTGTAATTTAGGCCAAATGGGATAGCGTGATTCCTGTACTAATCTGTTCCTAAGAGCTGCATCGGCTGGGTGGACATACGTCCTTTATTCAGAGTTTAGCACTTCTGGTTTCCAAAGCACTTTTATATTATTTTGTTCATTGTGTTCTCGCAGTGTATGAGAACTGTAGAGTATTTTCTTTTTTGAAATATGAGGGGACCAAGAAGGGTTAAATGACTTGCTGACGTGGCGTGGAGAGAGGCAGATCCAGGAATTGAATCTGGGTACTTCAGCTATTTCTGTTCCACCTGTAATAACCGGGGCTTTGAACCTAGGTGTGAGATGTCGGGATCTTGCTGGGTTGCTGTGAAGCTTAGAAATAATGTTTTCATTCAACAAATGCCAAGTGCTGGTAATGTGCCAAATACCGTAGTGGGCAACAGGAGCGGATGGTAAGATACACTTAGCTGCCGTCCTCAGAGAACTGAATTGAGCCAGGAAGAGTGACTGGAGTAGAAATGACAAGTGTCTGTTGCTGGGAACCTAAAGAAGGGAAACCTGAGTTCACCCCAGGGGTCAGAGAAGGCTTCCCAGAGCAAGAGGCATTGAAGTTAAGATGTTCAGCTGAAGGATGATTTGGAAATAGCCAAGTAAAATGTATTGAAGGAATATTCCAGTTAGGGAGGTAACTTGGAGCTCAAAAACTAGGGAGAGAGTGTACACTGCCATTAAGAAGAGCAATATGGGGCTAGGTTGGCAGCAGAGGGAGTGAGATTATGGATAGCTTGGTGAGACATGGAAAAAAGTTTAGTCTTTATCCTCTTGACTAAAAGAAGTTTCTAGAGGAGTTTAAGCTTAAGGAGTTTAAGTTTAAGGGGGAGACCAGAATCATAATTTGTTTTTTAAAGAATCACTCAGGGCTGGTCCAGTGGCGTGGTGGGTTCATTGGTTCAGATCCCGGGTGCGGACCTACACAGCAATCAAGCCGTGCTGTGGCTGCATCCCACATACAAAGTAGAGGAAGATGGGCACGGATGTTAGTTCAGGGCTAATCTTCCTCAAAAAAAAAAAAAAAGAGTCACTTTGGCAGGAATGTGGAAGATGGACGGACAGGGAGCAAGGCCAGAAGCAGGGAGACCAGCCAGGAGGCTATTGGCAGACGGTCAGGGGAAAGATGCCATAGTTTAGTATCAGCTAGTGACAGCGGGGCTGTCAGGGTGAGTGGGAGTGGAAGGATAGTACTGGCATTTCGTGGCACATGCACAAGGAACCAAGCCATGTTTATGGCTTCAGCAACTGGGCAGATGGCACCACTCACTGACAGGGAACAAAGGGAGGAGCAGGTGTTGAGACTGATGCTGAGCTCAGTTTGGGGACAGGAGGCTGAAGTGCCCAGCAGGTGTCCCAGTTGAGATGTCAGCTGTTTGTCTGGCGTTCGGAGAGTGGTGTGGCTTTTAGAATTTGACTTCTCCGTTATTGGCATATACGTGATAATCGACCTTTTGGTAGTGATGGGCTCACCTAGGAAGAATGTATAAAATGGGCAAAAGAAGAGGGCCTGGGGCTTGAACATTGAAGAAAGTCAAAATTTAAGGGTATCGAGAAGAGAAGCCAACATGTGGTATTAAGAGGGAACAGAGAAAACTAAAATAAAGGTATCAGGAAGCCAAGGGTCGAGGGAGGAAGAAAGGAACGCTCCAATTCCAAATGCTGCCCAGAAGTTAAGGACTGAAAGGTGTTAACTGGATGTGTTAGTTACGGTGATAGTTAGCCGAAATGATACAAAAGCCAAAATAACAACCTTGTGAAAACACAACCTTGTTTTTTTCTTTTATATAATTAAATTATAAAATTATACTTATACATCTAGTCGTTAACATAGTCCAGTGGTCTCAAACTTTAATGCACATTGAAATCACTTGGAATCTTTAAAAGTACTGATGCCTGACTCCCACAATGAATACCGATATGTTGGTATTCAGCTTTGTTTACATAAAAACCACATATAATATACGGTGAGTGAGTTACGGCCATCACAAGAGTAGTTTTGACTCTACATAAAAGTCTTGCCTGTTAACTGAATTTGGAGCTTAATTCCCTTATAAGGTGAGGCTGCAGGATTTATTGTAGGTGTTTTGGAGTCAAACAGACTTGGGTTCGGATCTTGACTCTATCACTTACTAGCTATGTGGTAACAAGTCTCTTCTTTCTCAACGTCAATTTCTGTTTTGTAAAATAGAGATCTTAATAATCATCTCACAAGATATTTATAAAGATTAAATAAGATACCTCTTCTACTTATTACCTGTGACGTCAACAAGTTACTCAACTTCTCTGGGCCGTGGTTCCCTCATCTCCAGATTAGAGGGAATAATATTGCCTACCTGTGTTATTGTAGGGCTTACACCGCTTCGTATAGCGCTAAAGCGCTTTATGAGTTTAAGCTGTTACTGAAACTCTTAGTCGGCCACAAGGCGACCGAAATTGGAAAATCTGACAGTCCTCCGATAGACACCTGCTCTCAGGATACTGCTGCAGGCAGGACACGCAACCCTGGATGTGTGTGGGGTGGGTGGGTGGGGTGGGAGGTGGGAAGGATTCCTAGTTCTTTCCCGGAAGTGGAGTACTCAGGGTGTCCGTTTTCTTTCTGTTCTTCCAAATGGATTGAGATAGTGAGCACAATACACATATCTGGCTTTCCAGATGTTGTGCACATCGTACAGTTTTTGTACGTTTCTCAGGGTTATGGTGGGCTCAGTTGTCTGCCAGCCACAGGGTATGCGTGATGGAGCAGGTGACAGGCGTTCACTGTGGTGAGCTCCACTGTTCTTAGAGGCTCGTTATGTGTCGGAGATGAATGAGTCTAATAGAAGAGTCGGGATCTGACTTTATTTCTGCAATTGATTTTTGTCTGCTTAACCTTGTATTAACTGTCTTTACTCGTGATTCTTCCAATTTATGAGAAAATAGACATCTCACTGTATCTTTGTTATATTTACGTGTTTAACAGGCTGTGTGGAGGGGATATAAAGCCAGGAAATATTTGCGTGAAGTGAAAGCTGCCTGTAAGATTCAAGCCTGGTATAGGAGCCGGAAAGCCCGTAAGGATTATCTAGCTGTACTACAAGCTGTTAAAATCATTCAAGGTTACTTCTCTACCAAACTGGAGAGAAGATGGTAATGTATCATAGCTGTGTGGGAGAGTATGAGGGGTGCCATGTGTAGTAGCCAGGTCTTTATATAAAGTGATACTGCTTATTGATTTTTTTTCCTGAGGACGATTCACCCTGAGCTAACATCTATTGCCACCTTCCTCTTTTTTTTTTTTTTTTTGCTGAGGAAGATTTGCCCTGAGCTAACGTCTGTTGCCAATCTTCCTCTTTTTGTATGTGAGCCACCACCACAGCTTGGCCACTGACAGACGAGTAGTGTAGGTCTGCACCAAGGAACAGAACCTGGGCCTCTGAAGTGGAGTGCACTGAATTTAACCACTAGGCCACTGGGGCTGGCCCTGATTTTTCTTTTAAAATACTTGCTATACCTAATTTGTATAGTTTGATTTGTTGGTGTTTTCTCCATTAGTGGAACAAAATATATCTCTAAGACTTTTTTTGTTTTGTTTTTTGGTGAAGAAGATTGGCCCTGAGCTAACATCTGTGCCAGTCTTCCTCCATTTTCTATGTGGGACACTGCCACAGCATGATTTGATGAGCAGTGTGTCTGTCAGCACCAGGATCCGAACCTGCAAACCACAGGTCTCTGAAGCAGAGTGCACGAACCCAACCACCATGCCATTGGGCCGGCCCCTAAGACTCTTATTTTTTAAGATAAAGCCTTGATGATATAATTCAGGAAAAATATTTTCATGAACTGGATTACTTCAGGTTCATAGGGATGAAGGTAATGATGGAAGGGTGGGAAGTGAATAAAATAAAGCTAGTAAATCTTGGTTTTCTTATTAAAGTGCATTTGCCCCTTTTGTTTATTGATTCAGCTGCTGACAAAATTTGTTTTCTTACTCATTTTTCTTTTTTTTTCTTGTTACTTTGTACTGTTTCCTGTACTTTTTATCCTTAATGATGAAGACCTAATTCCCAACTTGTCTATGTTAATTGTATTTCCCTATTTCTAGTTCATTTCTTTTAAACACATTTTCAGAAGCTCTTACCAGATCACCTATATTATTTTTTATTTTATAGTTTAAGAATTTTTCTTCAGTTCCAAGACTTGGTGAATTATCGTATCAGTGATGGTTTTAAAGGTTGTTGTAGGAAAGCACATTGGTATTAGAAGAGTTCCTTAATGAGTTTCGTGGTGGAATCAGGGCTTCCCACATAAAGATGGAGTTGCCACTGTCCACTGAAGGACCAATATCTAATTTTCCTGTAGCAAAATGCTGCATTTTTCTCATTGACACTCAGCCTTAATTTCTAAGAGATGTGGCAACGTGACTTTAGTTTCAACTTTCTCCGTGTTACCAGGAGCAGGTCAAGGAGCCTGTCCATTCTCAATTTTCGTCTGTGACACTATGTTGATTGCCTCAAGTTTAGTCTCTAGCCCCCACGTTTTTAATTTTTCTCCAATTCTGTTTACAGACTCTTTCTGTTTAGATTTTTTTTTTCCTTTGAGGAAGATTAGCCCTGAGCTAACATCCACTGACAATCCTCCTCTTTTTGCTGAGGAAGACTGGCCCTGAGCTAACATCTGTGCCCATCTTCCTCTACTTTATATGTGGGATGTCTACCACAGTGTGGCTTGATAAGTGGTGCCATGTCCGCACCCAGGATCCGAACCTGCGAACCCTGGCTGCTGAAGCAGAGCATGCGAATTTAACTGCTATGCCACCAGGCCGACCCCAGTTTAGATATTTTGATTCCTGCCTTTCCCTTCAGATGAGTGTCCATGTTGCACTTTTCTGGTGCTGCCCTCATCCCTCCAGTCTCTTCTTGGCCACGTCGTGTCTGCCCATGACTCACGTGTGATATGGCCTCAGATTATAGACTTCCCCCACCACCCCCTTTACCCAGGCTGTGTCTGGTCTGCGTCATCGCACCTTCTTTCGATCCTGTTCAGAATTCTTTGTCGTTCTACAACTTCCTATTTCTTGCCCACTGGAATATTGCCGGTTGCACAACTTGTTTTTCATTGTGTCAATTTCTGTGTGTAAAATTCTGATGGCTAGAACTCAGGAATAAGTTATACTCCTCCACTTTCCTTCATTCTCTCATTGCCTTTCTCATATTTTCTTTCTGTTCTAGTATTTAAAACGGGGGCAATAAATACTTGTTGCATAGATGAAAATAATTTGAAATTGCTTTCCAATAACTACTCTTTAGGTTTTTGAATGTGAGAGCATCGGCAGTTATCATTCAGAGAAAATGGAGAGCTACACTTTCTGGAAGAATAGCTCGTGAGCGCTTCTTAGTGATAAAAGTAGGTGTAAAAAAACACAGCTCATTTGCAAAGAACTACTTTAGGAAATAGAAAACAAGAAAAATGATTTTAAGATCTAACTGTACATGTATTTTAAACACATCATTGCAATCAAGTAAAAATTATATTCACATAAAAATAGTATTTGTGGGTATTTTTGTTTATATATCTGTATTTATAAAATATTCTCAAACCCAAGTTTGAAGTGATTTTTAGAATAAATAATTGCTCTGGAGAAAGCCATAATAGATCTAGTATATTTTATCTAGTATAAGTTGAAAATTTAACATACTCTCTAAGCCACAATTGGTGATCTATATAAAATATTTAGCATCAAAGTTTTAGAATACCTGCAGTACCTATGCTCTCTTTTTAAAGAAATCAAAATGAAAATTTTACTTGAAAGTTCCGATATTCATGTAATATTCACTGTGATTGTATAGGCACTGTTGTTATTACACCTGCTCCTGTTTATTTACTGACTAATGTGATTCTTGTAGTAACCTGCGAGGTAGTTATTACTACTGTACCCATTTTATGATGTTGTTATTACACCTGCTCCTGTTTATTTACTGACTAATGTGATTCTTGTAGTAACCTGCGAGGTAGTTATTACTACTGTACCCATTTTATGATGAGGAACCTGAGGTCTAGAAAAGGAGCATGGCTGCCCAAGCTCATTCAGCTAGTAGGCGGGGATCTATGCTGTAAAACAAACCAATTCCCATTTCAACTCATTATACTTCTGTACGTGTCTTAGAATTTGGTCCTCAAGTGTTATATAATTAAGGAATAAGATGTGCTGGTTGTATGCTATGGTTCTTGAAGCAACAGCTTCCCTCATAGCTGTTTCTAATGCCCATTCTGTACTGTATATGGTAGCTAGCATTTTTACCAAAGGTATTTGTCCTGTAGTCATATTAGTCCTTTTCCCTCTCACAATGAAAAGTTTCAAGAGGATGAGAGAGAAAGAGCATCAGGCATCTCTTGACCCTGGCTTGCACCTTCATGAAAACTTCATTTTTAGCTGTGGACCTGTATGGGTTTAGAAATCATATACCATCACCTTTTCTTGTCTATGAAATATGACATTCTTAAGCTAAAAATGTAAAAAAAGTCATAATTACACCATCTCACATTACAGTGAGAAATTCAAGAATCTCGGGTGGGTGGGAATTATTATTTCTGTCTATTAATGTTACTTGCAAATGTTTTCTTATAGAGACATCAAGCTGCTTGTTTGATCCAAGCGAATTTTAGAGGATATAAAGGAAGGCAGCTCTTTCTTCGGCAGAAGTCTGCCGCCTTGACCATACAAAGATATATTCGAGCCAGAAAGGCTGGGAAGTGTGAAAGAATAAAATATCTTGAGTTAAAAAAATCTACAGTTGTTCTGCAAGCACTGGTGCGTGGTTGGTTAGTAAGAAAAAGAGTAAGTATTTTTAAGTAGAATATCTCACTCTTTTGAAATGAAAGTATTTGATGTTAAATTGTGTTAAGAAATTTTAGATTTTGAAGAACAATTTCAGAACTAATATAACCGTTAACTTGAGTTTATTCAACTTCAGCAGAGCCATGGATCAAGATCCCTGGCGGCTGTGGATTTCTGTTCCATAAGCCTATGTCCCATAGATGCTCACCAAAAATGCAGAATAAACTTTCTCTTGTGTAATAAATCTTAACAAAGGAACAGAAAGGAGGATGAGGGAAGGGCTCCCATATGTAAAGGAGGTTGTTACGCAAGTAGCCTTTTGCTTCCACAAGCTACTCTTTGAGGTGTTGTAAGTACCATTCCTGTGATAACGTCCACGTCTTCAGCAGGAAAGAATCCTTCGTAGGGAGTTCATGAGGTCTTGTGCATCCAATAGACGAAGCGCTGGCAAAGACAAAATAATTAAATTTTAGGTGAAAAGGGAGAAATCTTTTCCATTTTGTTCATTAAATATAAATTGGAAGTCTGACGGCCAAAGGCCACGGTAGAAAGCTTCTACGAAAGTCTTATGCTGGACTTGTGCTAGACCGTCTAATACGGGAGAAATCAATTCAAGTGATTTTGTCTGCTTAAATATCACCATCTCCCACAGTTCTGCCTGGAACACTGTAACCTTTTTAAAGTTTAATATTTATATACCTCTCTCATAATTAGTACATTCAAAGGTTTAGCTAGCTGTTATTTGGCAGTCTAGTTAAATTAAATGCTATTATTCTTTCGTAAAGTGCCTCAAATATAACTTTGCATTCTATACTCGATTATAGCTACACAATTGGAAATACTGTATATTAAAGAAGTATAATCACTTAGAGTTACAATGTAAATCATTTTAATAATTAAACGTTCATTCTTCATTGCTAATTTATATACTTTGTTATGGAAGATATACAAAAATAAACACTGATTGAAGTCTTAAGATTCAAATATTTGGTAATTAATATATTTCTTTTCTTCTTTAGATTTTAGAACAGAGAGCCAAAACTAGGCTTCTTCACTTCACAGCCGCTGCGTATTATCACCTGTCTGCTGTTAGAATTCAAAGAGCATACAAACGTCACGTGGCTGTGAAGAATGCGGAAGAGCAGGTTAATTCAGTTATCTGTATCCAGGTTAGCATTTCCTTTGCAGTAAAAATGTGTGATATAATTTTTGTTATAAATTTCTTATATTATAATAAGCAATTTCCAAATACTTTATGCTAAGGTCGTATAATATTTAGCCTTTTGCCATATAGCTGTTGGGATGATTTGATGGGTTAGAAACAGGTCAATGTTTTACGACACAGGAATGAAGCCGTGAATTATTCTCTGAAGTAATTGTACTCATTTACACTTCTACGAACAAAGTTGGAGGGTACCTGTTTCTCTACATCCTTGCCAACATGCGCATTAGAAGACCTGATTTTTGCCATTTTGATGAATGACAAATTATACTTCATTTTTGTTTGTAATTTCCTTGATTGCTAGCAGTTGTAAAAAATTTTTCTTAACTGTTGATTATTCAAATTCTTATGTGTGTATTGTGTGCTTTTTTTTTAACGTGTTTTTTCCCCCATATACTTTGCTCATTTTTCTGTTGAGCATCTTTTTTCTTATAATTTATAGGAGTTCTTTATGTATTCTGAATAAGAATTGTGTTTGTATATGTTAACATATATATATATAAAATATTGTTGGAAGAATAAATTGCAGAATGATATGTACAACTTGATAGAATTTTTATAAATTGTGAAATGAAGGCAATGTTGTGCAGGGTCAAATTCACACACACCCACCCCCAATGCGGACTGGAAGGATTTGCATCAAGTGGAGTAGAGAAGTAATGCCACAGGGAGGGTTGAAAGATAATTCGAGATAGTATTCTGTTTGTTTCATTTATATATGTATGTGTATATGTGTATTTATTTACTTTAAAAACCTGAAGTAAAGAAAAATATCTTCATGTGTTTTAAACAGAGATGGTTTCGAGCAAGATTACAGCACAGAAAGTTTCTTCAGAGATATCATAGCATCATGAAAGTTCAGCATGAAGTTCAAGAACGTCTGAGCCAGCGAAATAGGGCCGCATCAGTAATGCAGAAAGCAGTACGCCGTTTTCTCCTCCGTAAAAAACAGGAACAGTTAAATGCCAGAATCACTAAAATTCAGGTAACTGAAAATGTAATGATTTTAGTTCAAGACTAATTCATCCACATGATGTCTAACATGTAACAACACAGTCACATACATGTTAGAAAGCCTGAGATTAGCCAATAGAATAACTCATAAATACTGTACAATGAAATTATGATGAGGAAGATCAGCCTGTCATCTCAATACCTTTGATCTTCCCCACCATGATTTCATTGCTAGGCCTTTATTTTTGAATTTCCTAAAGGAAGTTTCTGACTGAAAGATGGAAAAGTGTTTTAGCATTTGGAGTACTTAGACATCTTTGATCATTGGATGATGTTTTAGTTTATACACAGGAATATTATATGTATTTCTTTTTAGAAAAATTGATTTTGCTATTTATTAGAACCTGAACTGAGGCATTAGTTGAATCTGCTCACATAATATACATTTACTGAAACTATTTACTTTGTGGAAATAGATGTAGATACACGTTGAAAACATCACGGGCTGTAACCTTAAAATTGCTATGTTTTATCTCCTTAAGGCATTATGGAGAGGGTATTCTTGGAGGAAGAAAAATGATTGTACGAAAATTAAAGCTATACGACTAAGTCTTCAGCTTGTGAATAAGGAGATTCGAGAAGAAAACAAACTCTACAGAAGAACCACACTTGCCCTTCATTATCTTTTGACATATAAGCACCTGTCTGCCATTCTTGAGGCTTTAAAGCACCTAGGTTAGTTGCTGTGTTTTAACGATACCTTGTATAAGGTTAGAAATGCATTTTTACCTTTGAGAATAAAAAGAATCTTATACTAATATGTTATTAGCTGAAACATTTTGTTGCTGTGAATTCATCCCTTTTTATCTCTTTCAGAGGTGGTTACTCGATTGTCTCCCCTCTGTTGTGAGAACATGGCCCAGAGTGGAGCGATTTCTAAAATATTTGTTCTGATCCGAAGTTGCAATCGTAGTGTCCCTTGTATGGAAGTCATCAGCTACGCTGTACAAGTCCTGCTTAATGTCGCTAAGGTGGTTTTCCATTTTAATAACGAAACGTTCATTGGTCAAGAAATCTGACTCAGCAAATTAAGTTTATGCTTGCTCGTCACGAGAACTTAGATCTCCAAGTTAAAATTCATTCATGTGCCAGAGTCTTAGGGGGAAGAATGTTTAATCTGTTAACATCACTGTGCAGAGAAATGTAGAAAAAATAGAATTTTTTACAATTTTATTTCTTCTGTCTTTACAATGTAAATAACAATGATGACTAACATTTGTTGAGTACTTACTGTGTGCTACTGTTTTTCATTCATCATTTAATTTAGTCTGCACAGTAACCCTCTGAGCTAGTTCCTGTTATTTTTCGCGTTCATAGAGAAGGAACAGTAATTCTCATAGATGTGAAGTTCCTCGCCTTAGGCCTCGAGTGAGCTAAGTGCTGGAGCTGAATGTGGATCATTTCTGTCTATTTCCGGAGGTGGTGTTCTTATCCACTGCCTTGTATCAGAACAATAGGACCTCTTATATTCATGTCTGGGATAACACGATAAAGATACTGCTCTAACTTAGTCACCCTGTAGGACTCTGTTCTGGGATTTAAGTCGTTTGGCTTTGGGCTGGGAGCAGATAGCTGTACTAAACTATAATGCGTGCAACCCAAGGTACCGAGATGACAGATTGATCTTCGCCACCCACCCCCTCAGCCACAACTCAAAGCACTTTACCCAGTATCTTCTTATTGAGAAGGAGTGGTTAAGAACACAGACTCTGATGCCAAACTGCTTGGGTTTAAACCCCAGCTCTGCAGTTTACTGTAGGTTACTTAGCCTCTCTGTGCTTCCCTTTCTTTAACTGCAATATGAGTGCAGTAACAGTACCTACCTCATAATGTTATTCTGAGGATTAAATGAGTCAGTGTACATAAAGTGCTTGATACGCAGACGTGCCAAATTTTAAATATTAATTGTGAACATTGTCTTCTTGTTATCTTTGGCTTAGTGTCATTAGCATTATTTGTTACCATGCAAATTTCAATAGGAATCTAATGATGCAGTTGGATAACTGGGCAGGGAACGTATACCCTAGACTTACTAGTGTCAGATTATTTTGTTTTGAAGCAAGCTCCTCTTCCTCTCGAGAAGCATGTATTAGGGTCACTAAACCCTGCCTTTATCTTTATCTCCCCCTGTGATGAGCTATCACAGATAAGTTACCTTTTCCCTAAGAGGTTCTCACCAAAACGACCTTGTCTTTCAGCTTGTTTCTATTTCCTTTAAGGTGTTCGTTTTCAGAGGTTTTAGATTTGATTCATTTTCTGTAGGCTGGGAAGAAAACAAAATGCCGATGTGCCTAGGAGATGGATACAGAAGTGAAAGTAGCGTCAAAATGTCATTTCATGAAGTCCTTGGCACTTGCTGCAGATCGACCCAAAATTTCTCTAAGCTTTCTTTTTGGTTGGGCTGTTTCTAAGAGTGTATGTGTTTGTTATAACTTTTAATTTCATTCTGTTCTTTTCAAGTATGAAAAAACTACTTCGGCAGTTTATGATGTAGAAAATTGTATAGATACACTGTTGCAGCTTTTGCAAATGTACCGAGAAAAGCCTGGTGACAAAGTTGCAGACAAAGGTGGAAGCATTTTCATAAAAACCTGTTGTTTGTTAGCTCTTTTACTGAAGACAACAAATCGAGCCTCTGTAAGTATTAAGCAGTTACTTTCTTTGAGGTTATTTTGATTTGTTCTTAGGTCTAAGACTTTTATACTTTTCCTTCAGTAACTATCACATCGTAAGTAGCATTTTGTGTGTGTTCAAACCTACTTTTTGTGCTGATATATGAGTTGTTGCTTATGTATTAAAGAAACTGAATTATAAAAGTAGAATCTTGCACCACCAGAAGGACCTACAATGAGAACATACAACTATGTACTGGGGGGCTTTGGGGAGGAGAAAAAGAAGGAGAAAAAAGATTGGCAACACATGTTAGCTGAGGTGCCAATCTTAAAAAAAAAAAAAAGGAATCTATTGCAGCCGTATTAGTAACCATTTTCCATTTAACTGAGGGAAGTGACAAATTATCCTAGCCAGGTAGAAAATCAGAGATGTGTGACTCCTCCTCCTTCTGTTGTAACCATAAGTATATTTCAAGCTTTTCTACTGTGAGACCTCTGAGTTATTCTCTTGAGGTGATACAGTCAATGTAGATGTGGTCATAGGCTGGGACAGGATTGTGGCCTTTCCTGAGAACAACAGGAAACCACTGAAGGCTTTTAAGCAAGGGAACGTGTTCCAGTCTAAGTTTTAACATCAGTCTGGCTGGTGATTGAAGGATGGATGTGGGAGAGCATGCGTGGATGCAGGGAGACCATTAGGGAAGGAGGCAAGTGAGATGTGCAGTGGTCCAGGCAAGAGATGGTACTTGACCTGGGGTTGTCTCAGTGAGAGGGAAGTGGATAACTTCAGGATCTTTGAAAACGTAAAATTCACAGGACTTGGTAACTGGATAAAATTTGCCTTTTAATTCAGTATGGAGTTAAGTGTACAATTTTTGAATATTTGCCTTCTTTATAATTCTTACATATTAATTCATAATTTAAACCAATCTTACTACTAAACTTAGAGAGCTTGACTTTTAATTGTTAAAAGCTCCTAAGTTTACTGCATAGTGTTTATTCATTATGATTGACTTTGTTAGCACAGAAGGGATACAAAATTTAATTCTTATTCATTTTAATAAAGGTAGATTTTCTTTTTTAGGATGTTCGAAGTAGGTCCAAAATTGTTGACTGCATTTATAGTCTCTACAAACTTACAGCTCGTAAACATAAAATGAATACTGGAAGAATACTGTATAAACAAAAGGTGAATTCTTCTATGAGCATCCCCTTTATTCCAGAAACACCTGTCAGAACCAGAATAGTTTCAAGGTAAGCAGAAATGTACTCTATCATTTTGTGTCATTCATTCATTCATTCATTCAGTCAGCAAATATTTAAGTACCTACTATAAGCAAAATATTGTACTTGACATTGGAGAAACAACCTATGAAAAAGAATAGAATCCTTGGTAAATTTTTAAAGGAGATGGTCTCAATAAATAATGAAGTAATAACATGATAGCTTTGGGTATTTAGTAGTTATTCAATAAATTCCTTCTATTAAATAGTAAAGCACTAAGACTAAGAATTAGGTTTTTATAAGCTTTGCTATGCCAATTTTTTTTCTGCACGTAGGACAAGCTACACTGTTTGAGAGCTGTCAGAAATCCCTCTTGGCCAAAATATCAACCTCTAACCCCTCCTGGGATCACCCTGATACTGCAAATTTCTCCTTCTAGAGAGGTTCTCTGTGAGACCTTGTGTTAGTTTCCTAGAGCTGCTGTAACAGATAACCACAAACCTAGTGGCCTTAAACCACAGTAACCTGTTCTCTCACAGTTCTTGAAAGCAGAAGTTCCAAGTCAAGGAGTCAGTGAGGCCCTCATTTTCTCTGAAGGCTCTAGGGTAGCTTTCTTCCTGGACTTCTCCAGTTCTGGTGACTCCAGGTGTCCTGACTTCTGGCTGTAGAACTCCCTCCTCTGCCTGTCTTCTCCTTCTCCCTCCTCTGTGTCTCTGGAAGGACACCTGTTGTTGGGTTTAGGGCCAGTCTGCATCATACAGGGTGATCTGATCTCCTCGTACACAAGACCGTCTGAGTAGGATTCTTGTCACAGAATCAGACATGAAGCACCGCCAGCCCTTGTGCAGTGCTCCAGCTGTGACCTGCAGACCAGTGCCAGATGCAGACTCTGCTGCTGCTCTGTGTGGATGAAGGTCTGAAGTTTAGAGTCAGCACTTAGAAGCTTTATAGTCATTTCACTTTGCTATTGCATAGTTTTAAAGTCAAGTTTATTGAGATATAATTTGCATACAGTAAAATTCATCCTCTTGTACGAGTAATATTTGATGAATTTCCTATGACAAATATTGGTCTTCTATTGTGGAGAACTCCAGCAACATTCTTCTGTTAGATGACGTAAATTAGAATTATAATACTGATTTAAGGTACAGATTTGTTATTAGTCATGAATTCATTTGTAACTTTATAACTTTATATAACCAAAATTTATAACTTTAGAACTTGAGCTATGACTTTACATTTTGCTCAGGCAGTAAAATTTTATTTAAACGATCAATTTATCATTTTCTGATTTTCCCTTATTAATAAAAAGATTTAATTGATGAACTAAATTAGCTCGTGATATTTACTTTCCTTCCTTCCTCCCTCTCTCCCTTCCCTCCCTCTCTCCCTTCCCTCCCTCTCTCCCTTCTTCCTTTCTATGATTCAACAATTCTCTACTAGGTATAAATTCCATGGTGTTGACAATGCACTCTTTCTTGATCTGGGTTACATAGCAGTCAGCTTTATAATTACTCATAATTATAATCTGTATAATACTTGTAAATTGCTTTCATGCACTCATATTTCACATTATAAAAGTAAAAATATCTCCTTGCTTGAAATTTTTAATGGAGACCCTTTCTACAAGGGATTTTTATTGAAGGACTTGGTAAATTTTAATATTAATTATGTTTTAAAAACTATTATTAAAGGCATATGAATGAATAGATTCTTCTTTTCCTTTTGATATAGTCAGGTTTTTTGAGGCAAAATGACCAACAGTGTAAATGCGCCCTAGTGTAGATATGTGGGTCAATGGAGTTTTGACCAGTGTATACAGATGTGAAACCCACTACCACTGAGATAAAATATTTCTGTCACACCAGAGTTCCCTTGTGCCCCTTTGCAGTCAGTTCTCTCCCTTTAACCCCTAGAGTCTGGCAACTACTGATCTGGTTTAGTTTTGCCTTTTGTACATTGTCACGTGAATAGAATCACGCGGTACGTAGATTTCTGTGATTGGATTCTTTTACTGACCTTAAGGCGTTTGAGGTCCCTCCGTGTTGATGCAGAGATTAGATTTCATTCTCTTTTATCACAGAGTACGATTCTGTCCTGTGGCTATCACACGCTTTGTTTGACCACTCACCAGTTAATAGCTATTTGGATTTTTAACAGCAAAGTATAAGAAGATGGAAATGCATATAGTAGTAGGGATTTATGTGAGAATGATGTATGAGCTCCCCTCTGATGGAATTAGCTCAGAAGCAGATCAGAAAGGGTATGGAGGGGACATCTGAAAAGAAGAAAGGAATAAGATCGTCACCTTGGGGAAAGAGAAAGGAAGCATATTAGGAAATATCAAATGCCCATTTAGATTTGCAATTATGGGCATAAATCACTCAGCCTGGTTCTATAAATTTCTTTAGCAATGTCCAGCTGTACAGGAATGAAGAAGGCAGATATTTGAATTCAACTTGGAATCCAAATAGAACTTTCCAGTTGAATTCAACAGGAAAGAGAAACAGTAGAGTTAATGCATCTGCAAAGGGGATTGTATTGATGGACCTAAGACAGCCAACAGAGGGGAGTGAGAAAAGCATTCTGATGCATGATGGGTGTGCGTTGAGGTCAAGTGAATTGAAGATCTCAGTGAGGTGGAAGAATATACCCAGTGGGTGTATGAAGTCAAATGATGTTGTTGAATCAGAAGTAGTGGTTGGAGAGTGGAAGTCCCCAAATGAGACGTCAGGGGTGGTGCACTTTGTGGTCACAAAGTCTGTAATATGATCATGTGAGAAGGGATTGGTTGTGGTGGAAAAGAAGGAAAGGGAAGCAAAGACTGAGAGATGAGGGTATTGGCTTTTTGGCCACATGGGTGTTGAAGTTACTGAGCATGGTGACAGGAGCTGAGAGAAGACCAGGAACCAAGTTTACAAAGCAGAATACACTGGAAGTTTGGGAGCTGACCCAAAGGCAATGGTGGAGCTAAATAGCGTAAGCTTCCAAAGGAGCCAGGATCATCTTTCAGGAAAGATGGAGAGAAATACCCTGAAAGTAGTAAAAGCTGTAACATGGAGCCCTCCATCCTGTCTGAGAGCCTTGTCAGGGAAGTGATGTGTTCGGGAGTGGCCACATTTTAGTTAAGACAGACAGGTAAAGGTAACTTTTAAGAGAAGAAGTTTGTTAACGCAAGATTTTTCTTCTCTTCACAGACTTAAACCAGCTTGGGTTTTGAGAAGAGATAACAAGGAAGAAATCACAAATTCCTTGCAAGCTATTCAAATGGTTATGGATACACTTGGGCTTCCTTATTAGTTAATGTAAACAGTATGTACAGTAAAAAGAAATATTAAAGCTAATCATGCGTAGTAAGGTGTTTTCAGCTTTGTATAACTTCAAAAATCTGACTTTGTATTAAAATTTAAAATGTATATAACAAACTTTTTATAGTCATTGTTTCTTTTATTATTTAATAGCTCTATGCATGTAACAAACTTGTATGTCATAAAATGATTATAACTCTGTTATTCATGTCTGTTATCTTAAGATATTATTTTATTTTGAATATAGGTATATTCGTAAAGGGAGAAAAATAGCTTATTACTCCTGTTTTATAGACATATTGAGGCATTTTTCTAAAACAGATGTTGGAAATTTAAGAGTCTGCCAACTCAGTGAGAAGAGGGTACAGTAATCTCACAAATGCCATAGACAACATCTCCATTTCTTTCCCTGCCTGTCTGGACCATCCGATAGGCATTGGGCCCCTGTAGGGAAATCAAATGAATTCATATACTAAAAACCCTTATCTTTGAACTGATTAGTGTTATAATTGGACCTAGGATGAGCCTGGTGTTGCTTATAGTAGAACCTTGTTGTGCAGCCACATACCACAGGCCTGAAAATGATTCAGTGTTGAAATAAAAGCATATTCTTTTTCTATAGCTGTGGGTACTCTTATCAATACTGAACTGATGTGGTCCCAGGGCCATGGAAGCCTATTTCTAGCATCTATTTGAAATCTGGTAGAGTCCCAAAGTCTGTCCATACAGGGAAGCCATAAAGGTTTTTAACTATCTGAAGTAAATCAGTAGTATCTGGAAATGGAGAGACCAATTAACTACTTAATGTGTTAATTTTTAGCCTAAAGATTAAACCTTATTAGTCTGAAATTGTCAAGGATTTGGTTAGGATTGTTCTAAAGACCAGACTGGCATATTAAAGAGTATATTGAAATTAACTCTGGAGAATTTTTGATATTGTCATGCCTCTTTTTTTTTTGTTCCTTTCAATAAAGTATTTTAGGAACTCTTGGTACTTAGTATTTTCCGAACACTTTCTCTTTCGTTTAACAGAATCTTAATACAATCAATCTATTACTTTGCTAAGTTATACTTCTAGGATATAATCAACCAGCATAAAAATAATTGGTAAAGATGAAGACATCTTTCTTTACTTTTAGTTCTGAAAATATTTTTAGTGGTTATAGCATTGTAGATTGTCAGGTATTTTCGTTTAACACATTAAAGATGTTATTCCATTTCCTCCTTGTTTTCATCATCTGTGTTAAGAAGTTCAACACTCATATTATTGCATGTTTGAAAGTAATGTTTTTTTCTCTCTCAATAATATTAAGATTTTTTTCTTTAGTTTCCATAAGTTTTACACTGAGCCTCCAATTAGATGTTTAATGGACCTCTTCTGTATTGCAAACCACAAGTCTGCATACTCCTAGTTCTAGTACCATGCCATAAAAGTGGCCTGGGTATGTGCTTTTTCCCACCATGAACTTGAAGTTGAGGCATCAAGGAGACACCTGCACAAATACTGGCCTCAGGACCACGCCATGCTTACTGTATCGCTGTCAGCAGGAAATGCTCCACAACCTGCCCCTTGACATCCGTGAAGCTGGAGCTGAGATTCTCAGGCTTCTGCTGGAGCAGTTTTGGTAAAGCCTTGTGCCTCCAGCATTGTCGTAAGTAGGCCAAGTGGCCGAACCAACGCAAATGTGGCTTCTGCTTTATAATACTCACTTTGAGATCCATTTCTTCTCAGCATGCCTCTACTGGGTAGAAACTAGGTTGGTTCAAACACTGTGGTGTCCTGATGTCTTGGAGGTGTACTTTGGCCTGTGGTTAGGGAAACTAGAGTAGTCGGAAAGGAGTGGAGGGGGTCAAACTTTTCTTATTTATCCCTAAAGTGCCAATTTTGGAAAAATGTTGGGTAGAAATGATACTTTGTCAAGCATGCATATAGCCCATAGACTATGTTGTTATATAATTAAAATGAAATTTTTATTATAACTGGCTCTTCAAAGCCAAATGAAGAGAGATTTTAGATTTTTATTATTGCCGAGTAAGCTTCAGAGATAATAAAGGAAGGAAGAAGGAAAGAGAATTAGAATGACACACTTATAATTTCATCTTTTAATATTTCCATTAAATGTATTATTGCCCTTTTTTTACCTGGATGGGCATATATTTCCTTAGAATGTATTTATGAAACTTGGCTTAATATTTTGTCTCTCAAACCATTTTTAATAGTGACTCTTTTAGGGATGAGCAAACTGTGGAGTACTAAATTATCCTCAGCAGCGTTTCTGTGATGTGCTTGAGGTGGCTACTATTTTTACCGTTATTTTAGAGATGAAGAAATGTGGGTACAAATGAGTGCTCTCTTTCCAAAGTTGCATTCCGTATATTGTGATTATAAGTCAGAGCTGAGGGGCCGGCCCGGTGACACAGCTGTTAAGTTCGCACGTTCTGCTTCTCGGCGGCCTGGGGTTCGCCAGTTCTGATCCTGGGTGCACACATGGCACTGCCTGGTGAAAGCCATGCTGTGGCAGGCATCCTACATATAAAGTAGAGGAAGATGGGCACGGATGTTAGCTCAGGGCCAGTCTTCCTCGCAAAAAGAGGAGGATTGGCGGCAGATGTTAGCTTGGGGCTAATCTTCCTCAAGAACCAAAAAAGTCCGTACAAGTCCATAGGAAAAAGCCAACAGTCCAACAGAAGAAGGAGCAAAGAATATGCACAAGTACCTCACAGAAATAAAGTAAAAATGACTTTGAAATTCATGTAAAAGTCTTCAATCTCACACATAGTAAGAGAAATGTGAATTAATTTATACAGTGATTATGTTTTTACTTATCAAATTGAAACATGAACTGTTTAATAATGCTGTGTGGGTGCTATGGAAAAACATCCTCTTGTACAGTGCTATTGGGAGAGTTGATTGGCATAATTTCCATTAGAAAAACTAATCAATATTTGTATCATAAATGCACATTTCGCTTCTGGGGATTTATTCTACTTAATGTATTCACACGTGCAAAACAACATGTACCATCCTAGACACTGCAGAAATTTTAGCAACAATAAAATATTGTAAACAACTTCATTACCCAACAAGAATGAATTTGATTTAAATTATCTGTCAATATACTAGAAAACTATACTGATCTAAAAACAAATAAGCAAGCCATTTATGCTCTGCTATGAAGCGATCTCCAATATATACTGTTAAGTGCAAAAGAAATCAGTTAAAAGGTAGATGTTTGCTGTTTATGTGTATATGGAAAAATGCAAAAGGTACTGAGGACATTATTTACCCTCTTAGAGAGGGGAGCGGGGTGACTGAGGGACAGTATGGGACAGAGACATCTCACTTTACATCCTTTGAAGTTTGCACCATTTAAATATATTGACTATTTCAAAAAATATTTAAAAATTATGTTTAGTTTTGTTCTTACCTGGAATAGAAGATTCTTCCAGACTTATGATTTTTGAAACATTTCATATACTTCCTCGCTTAGTTTGATTTTTAGACGTAATACTCTTACTATATTTACTGAAATTAGTAGATGCTAGTAACTTTTGATTAAAAATTTAAGTATTTAATTATGATATCTCAATACAGATTTTACTTTTTGAAAAAGGACTTTCTTTGAATCCTTGCTCTGACACTTGCTAGCGTAGTGATCTTTGATAAGCCACTTCAACTTCAATGCTTTCTAAGCTTCAGTGTATTCTTTTATAAAGTTGAGCACTAAAAAGAAATGAAGTACTGAATCAATAACATGGATAAATCCCAAAACATTATGCTGAAAGAAAGAAGGCTTACGAAAAAGAGTGCTTGTATATTTCGACTTATATGAGGTTCTAGAACAGAAAAACGATGTGATTGGTGGCAAAATCAGAACAAGTAGTTGCCTGTAAGAAGTGGAGGTGAGGACTGACTAGGAAGGAGCATGAGGGAACTTTCTGGAAGGATCAATGGTAACTGGTAGGGGTTTGAGATATACAGGTGTGTGCATTACTCAAGAACTCAAGACCTATACTTAAAAGTTGTGCATCTCTTTCTAGATTTCATATCAACAGAATAATCTATAAAAAATATTGAATTTGAGTTAATGAGGGGCCGGCCTTGTGGCACAGCAGTTAAGTTTGCACGTTCTGCTTCTCTGTGGCCCGGGATTCACCAGTTCGGATCCCAGGTGCGGACATGGCACTGCTTGGCACGCCATGCTGTGGCAGGCATCCCACATATAAAAGTAGAGGAAGATGGGCACGATGTTAGCTCAGGGCCAGGCTTCCTCAGCAAAAAAGAGGAGGACTGGCAGTAGTTAGCTCAGGGCTAATCTTCCTCAAAAACAACAACAACAACAACAACAACAAAAGAACTTGAGTTAATGAAATATTTGCTTAAGTATGTAGGGGGCATGCACAGATAGCTGCGATTTACTGTGAAAGGCATCGAAAAAGGATGGGTGGATGGATAAATATGTGATTTTAGAAGTATAATAAAATGTTAAATGGTAGGATCCAGGTGGAGGTTATGTCTGAAAATTTTTTAATTAAAAAAAACTTTGACAATAAGCAGAGATCGTATCATATCCCTAAACTGGAAGTCACCCAAATATCCATGAGCAGTCGAATGAATAGATAATTTGTGGCATATTGACAGAATTGGAATACTATACAGAGAAAGAACTATCTTCTACAGCCCAAGATATGGATGAATCTTGCAAGGAAAACGTTAACCAAAAGAAGCCAGATTAAAAAAAATACTATATGATTCCGTTATGTAGTATAAAACCAAGCTATTATAAGCCAAGATAGTGTTTAACATTGAGAGTGGGCGTGGGCTGTGACTTGGAGGGAAATTCTGGGCTGCTGGTACATGCTGCTGCTTGTTCTGGGTGCTGGTTTCATGGATGTGCTCAGTTTGTGAGACTCCATTGATCCGTGCACTTACGGTGTGTGCACTTTTCTCCTAATATGTTGTATTTTAATAAAAAGTTACAAAAGTGAAATAATAATAGCTCCCACCTCACAGTATCATTTTGTAGTTTAAATTAAAAGCCATTAGAATGTAAACTCCATGATGGCGGTAATTTTAATGTATTTTTTCACTGTTATGTAACCAAGAGCAGACATGACTGGGTACATGGTGAACACACACAACATTTCTCATGAATGAATCATACACAGCGCAGTGCCCATCTCACCACCTGCCACAGAATGCACTCTTTAAATGTCGGACTCGCTTATCAATAACATTATCCTCTCATTGCTTGATGCAGTTAAGGTCATTTTTCTCTTTAAGCAGCGCGATCTAGACAACACCTTATTTTGCTATCAGGTATTCATGACCTCATGTTCCCAAGTTCATCTCTTCGTTTAATCAGTGGTAGTAAAGAAATCAAAGGCCACAAATGAACTTTACTCAATGGACTTACAAGTGGGTATTGCTGTTGAAAATTTACCCTGATTTTCATGCGGTCTGAGTTAATTATTTATGCTGCTTGTTATTGTGACTTCCATTGGTTATCATGTTCTTATTGAACTCCAGCATGAAAAGTATTATAAATGAATATAGCTGTGTTATTTTAGTGTAATTCAAAAATATTTTAAATGAGATATAAGGTCTGTTACAAAGGGACTTAAACAAATGTGATAAGTAATTAACTTTTTCTTCCAGAGGGACACTGTGTACTTAATGAGGAGTCCCTGCTGCTTTAGAATTGTTGAAATCTTTATTCAGCACACCACTGAAGATGAGGTCGAAAGCTTAGTGTTTATCATCTTATTAATCATCTCAGGAGAACTCTATGCAGAAGGCATGTATTAATTCGTAATGCTCTCTAAAAAACATAAAGGGAAATTCCAACATGCATTTAACTTGAGTTTTTAATATGCTCTTTCATTTTGGCATGTCAATTTTATGTAAAACATAATTCTTGTAAATATAATTTGTTATAATATTTAAACAGACTTTTCCCTTTGGGTGAAACTAGTAAACTATTCTTACAGTAACATAACTTAGAAAAACCAAACCAGATAAAAAACCCTTTGTATCGATAGGTTTGGGGGGATAAAAGAGCAGGATCTAAATATCTAAAGGGCTTTCAGGCTAACAGTACCGCCATTTAGATGTTCTGTGTTAACCCTAATTCTCGTTTCACGCTAGAATCTACTCCTAACACTGACAAAGCTTGCACACTTTTAATTCTCTGTTCATGGAGTGAGCTTAATGGGAAATTTGAAAAAGAAATAACCGTAAATCATCAGCAAGATTTTTGACTCTCAACACTTTGATTTTTATCGTAGTGATTTATTCATTGGCTGAAGTCATTCCCTCATCTATTTAAGGCTATTCATTATGCAAATTTTAATTTCTCAGTTGATCTGTTCCACTAACTGTGCTCCATGTGGTATTGATTGTCCAGATCATGGCCTTTCTTGCATTTTGGTTGAGCTCCTCACATTTCCAATTTTTTTTTTCTCATGAATCCTGTTCCCCAAGATATATCAGCGAGCTTGACAGGTAATGCCTCTCCTGGTGAAGGAGGGACATGCCCCAGGACAGAGAGTCCTTGAAGCCACAAGCTAGGATTGGCCACTCGTTTGCTGCCCCTCCCTGAGGAGCAGCCATACCTCTCAGGGACGCTTCTTGTATACTCAGCACCACACTGCTGTTTTCGAAGAGTCTTGTCATCGTAAACCCCTGGTGGTATTGTCACCAGCTAACTGCCCTGAGTTGCTTAAAGAGAGACTTAAAGGGTTGCTTTCTGCTTAAGTTGCTTAAAGAGCTGCTTAACAAATGCCCTCAGCATTCAGTAGTTCCTCAAAGTTGTTTTTCAGAAAGATGAACAGCTACCCACCAATTGAACCAGCTCAGTCCAGTTTAAACCACACTGCAGGAATGACCTGTGCAGAAGAATGGAAAAGTGTACAAAAGTAACCTTTGCTTCATTATAATACTAGACACACTGCCTTGGGAGAAGCTAAAGTCCTATTAACGTAACATGTGATGTGTATGGATGCATGTATCTGAACTGCACACGTCAGCCTGTGTCTGCTACATGGAATAGCAAAACTCCCCTCTTGCATATTCATTCCCTATGCAAAATAAAAGGCACCCACTCTCTTTGTTTGGGGAGCCATAGCTTTGTGAAATTATTCCTTATGGTCTCCATTTTGTTTGCAGCATGCTGAAAATAAAATTATGCTTTGTGTGACAACTACTTGTGGTGCAGTTTAATTAAACAGGCAAGGAATGGGTTCACTTTGGTCCTGTAACAGTATGGGTAAGGAGAATGGTGAGAATGCTTTATATCGCTTTTGGAGCCAGTTTATTACTGTTCTTAAAGGAAGTTGTAAAAGTGATACCGGCCCTGATATCAGTTCCCCCACATTAAACCCAGCATATATGAGGTTAAAACCAAAACACTTATTCCCTGCTTACTCTCTGACTTCCTGGCTCCAGAATCCACTATCCTCCATGGAGACAGACACTGTCAAGGACAAGTACCTGGATTATCTCCTCCCCACAAAGAGATACAGGCTGGTGGGAAAGCTGCTGACCAACAAGGTCACGGGCTCCCTCCTCTCTGCAAGTGTCTCAAGGCCAAGACAGGCTGGTGGGAAAGCTCCAACCAGCAAGGCCATATGCTCCCCCTCCCCTACCTAAAACTCCAAATAAAAAACCCTTCTTTTTAGCTTTTCGGGGAGTTTGGGATTTCAGCCTTAGCTGCCCTCTCTCCTTGCTTAGTGCTGTGCAATAATAAAATTCCTACTTTCTTCCACTACCCCCGGTGTCAGAGATGGGCTTGCTGCCCAACCTGTAAGCGAACTCACTTCAGGTTAGATATCAATTTGGCACCCTAGATGGGACAATGCCCCAGGTGGACATCTCGCCTGTGGCACACCAGCCTCTGGCTAAAGGCCTCTCTTGGAAGCTGTCCTGCAGCTGCCTGAGCCCCTTGTCTCAGGAACAGCCTCAATGCAACTGGCTGCTAACCAGATGTTGTTGGCCCACAGCGCTTTTGCTTTGGTGGTGGAAGAAACTAGGTTTAGGACTTAGGAAGACGTCTCTTGTAAGTGGCTGGTAGTTTTTGTCTTTGTCCTTGTGTTAACCTTTTCCAACAGGACCGGCTGGAAATAATGGGTACCTTGGCAGCCCTCAGGGCTCTGTTTGTTTTGAAGTCACAAGGCTCCAGCCAAATTTTGGTTAGTCCCCCTGGTGTGCACAACCGAGGTCCCTTGTCCTTGCTCATTTGGGAAGATCTGTGGGGCCGATCTTCATTTGTTGGGCACCTGCAGAGTATAGGACATGGACTAAGCTGAGACTGGAAGCACTTTGGTTTTGGTTTTGGTCTTTGTTTTGGCTTCCGTTTGTGGCTGAGGGTTTTTGGGAAAGTGCGCTTGTTTGGTGTTTGCTGTTGTCTGTTTGTCTTTCCTTTTAAAAGTGTTAACACGGGAGGTGCTGCATCTATTCCACCTAAGAGCCACTTGGGAAAAACTTTGGCTGATGGTTGACCTATAGCTATAAGCCAATGTCTAAAGAGGGATGATTTTCTTTTGTAACACCACGTGGCCACAATATTCTTTAGACTCCAGAGGAAAAAAAGGCCAAACAATGGATCCTTAAGTTGGGAAACTTTTTAGAGAGCTCTTATGATAAACAGCTGTTTTACTGGTACCTATGAAAAGACCAAATTAAAAGGAAACTATAATGACTAGTCTTAAGAACTTAATCAAACTTGGGGTCTCGGCTTCTCGTAGTCTTACAGATGCTAATGAAAATGTTAAGTTAACGCAGAGAAATCAGAAAGGGAAGAGTCACAGGACTCACCCCAATGGGATAAAAATCTTTAGCTAGTTATTAAAAGAAAAATAGGGTAAATGGAACAGGTATAAATAAGGTTAAAACAAACGTTTTAATAAAACACTGCCTAAGGTTGAATGGGCTAAAGGAACCCCCCCATTGGCTCCCCAACATTAAAGGACATCAGACAAACCTGTTCTATTTACCCTAGTATGAGAAATTTAAAAGGTCAGGAGGCCGAAATCAGAGTGAGAAACCTGACCAACAATGGTTTGAGGCAACAGTTAGGCTACTAAGGTTAATAAGACTATAAACATTAAAGTGTTTAAGCTAGTATTATATGAAGAGGTTATGTCAACTTTCCCTGGATATCTGCTTTGGGAATAAATGTTATGTCTAACTGGGAATGCTTCCCCTACACAATATTGTAATTAAAAAAACTTGTTAATGGAATTCTAATGTAAGTTATAATTAAAAGTATGAGTTAGTAAAACTAAGATAAAGTTTTGTAAAAATTGATATACTTAAATGGGCCAATTTCAGTTCACCCAAATTGATGTATGCAATTAGAAAAGCCAGCTGCAACAATGGGGAGCCTGTCTTAATCTTTTGAGGCTTCTAAATAAAATTAGAAATACTTTACCGCCAGTTTAAGAAAAAATAATTAAACATGCCAGCAGCCGAACCCAAATCTGCTGCTTTTGTCTACTCTCTTGCTGAGCTTCCCAGCAAGCTTCAACTCCCCCAAAATTGCTGATCTAAAATTGAACAAGTAAAAATAAGTAAACTTTTAAGATAATTTGAAATTGTAATGTCCATTCTGGAGAACCTGTTTCGGAAGAGGATTCAAAATCTCTCATAATGGAATGCAGTCTTTAATGAATATGCAAAAACTTCTAAGAGACAAAGTTATTTAACATGATATAAAATGGTCTTTGGCAAATAAGAACCTGTTTAAGTGTACTGGGTTTGATTTAAAATAGACATCTTCTCAGATTTATTTGCATTGGATATGGTGCAAACATACAGCCTGGTTTTGCTGGTCAAATGAGCTCATGTCATCTCTGTTAGAAAATTTATCAGCAAAACTAATAACTCAGTATAATAGCTAATTTTGCTTAATGTTTCATGGGGTTTTTGTAGACGATCTAAATAAAATTGTTATGAACAGGTAAACTAAACAAATGTAAAAGGATAAAAGTTTTTGGAAAAATTTTTGAGCAATAATTCTATGTATTATGATGTATATACTTAGAACAACTGAAGATGATAGTTAACTGCTGTAATGTCACATGAAGTTTTTAAGAGAAATTCTTAAAACTGGGTAAGAGTTTTAAGTACAATAATTATGCTTTATAGTCTGCATACTTAAGAAACAGCTTCCAAAAATCTTTTTGAAAACAAACTTTATAGCTTTACTAAGTTAAGTTAAATAATAACAGTTTATTGGGTATCCAGGTCATTTCCACATAAGATAAAATATTAAAGGTTAACTACTAAGGATATGTTTATCTGCCTTTGGTTTCTTATATCAAAGAAACTGAAAAGTGCTTAGCTTTATTGATAAACATGTTTTATGTACACTGAGAAATTTTCTATGAAAAAACATATTTCTAAAAGGTGTGTTTACAAGGAAAGTAAAATATATGTTTTCAGTAAAAAGATATAAAGAATGGAAATATTTTTGTTTCTTGAGTTAAGAAAAGTAAATTTGTCCTAAAGTACTGGGACAAATTCTAAATGTAAAGAAAGTAACCAAAGGTTTGTAAAAGTAAAGCCCTAAAGAGTTTTAGGTATAGTCAACTTGGCTAAGATTAAAGTAAATCCAATTAAGTAGAGAAGTTTTGATGTTAAAAGTAAACTGGTGTAAAATTAAAACTTGGTCTCCTCTTTCTTAAAAGGATAATTTTCCTAAACTTTTAATCTGCTCTTGATAAAAAGATTATTAAAGGGTTTTTAAAAAACTATTTTAGCTCTGTTTCCCCTTGATTGTTTCTGTTGTCACTTTGAATAGATACCTGAACACGGTTTTGCAGTGAACCTGGTTTCCTATCTGAACAAATGTTTTAAAGCTTTTAATATTTTTGACAAGCTTTCCCCCCTCAAAAAAAACATATTCAAGTCCCGAATAAAAGCTTTCTTTTGACCTAGAGGAGGAGGGAAGTTTTCTCTGGGGATTTTCAGAGGGCCCCTGGACTTCTCAAAGAAATTTTCTCTCTTTCCATAAGAAAAATGCTAAACTAATAAGGGTTAGTTTGTATGTTAAATTACATGAAAAACGTTGTCAAATAAGTGATGATAAACTTTCTTAAATGGTATTATGTAAATGAGTGTTATTGATATAAGTATTTAAAAAATCATCTAAAACTCTGATCTGTTCTGATTGTCAGCCATAATTCTGGTTATTATCTTAAAACATTGTACATCGCAGAGATGGTCAAATGCCTTTGTCAGTTACCAGTTTTGAATGTTTTGTTATTTGCAAACAGTTGCTGTTTTACTTTGATGTTTGTGCAAATATATTTCATCTTCAGAGAAATTCATGGAAAAGGCTCTCATGCTTACTCTAGAATACAGCTTCTGATAAACGTTCAGATCGTAAAACTAAACTGGGTGAAAATTACAGAACTCTAACAGAGAAACCGATGACTTCACAAACTGCTGATAGAAGATTAAGATCAAGAACCAATTACACAAGACAGAATAAACTGATAGGGATGATTATAATTTTTATAACTTTTTGATTGAGATATTGTTGATTTTTGATGTTTTGTTTTTTCTAAATTTAAGAAAACCTTTTTCTCTATTCTATTAAGGAACTATGACTTATAGTAATTTGTAAACAAAATTGAAACATTTATCTTTTTCTCCCTATCTGAGCCCTCCAAAATGTAAAAACTCCTGGTGAGTAAGTACTCTTATTCTCGTGGCAATATGGCTATTTGCATAAGTCCAATAAGCCTCTGTTCTTCTTATAACAGGACACAATTGAAAACACTGGTTATATTACCAAAGCTTTGAGTGGAATGTCATATTTGAAAAAAAATATAAGGGCTTGGATATAACAAAACAGCTTTTGAGGAACGAAAGTTGACATTCTGGAATAAAGCCACTTGAAAATATTGGCCTGGTACCTTGCTTATGGGTTCAGTGACCTGGTAAAGTTGAGCAAAGAATGTCACTCCCTCTGGCAGACATAAGGAACCTCAATATTTTGGGGAACCTCACAAAGAGAGGGATTCACCCAAATCTGTAGGTACTGCAGGCAAAGTCTAATGACAGGTCCTTTGCTTGGCTTTCCTTGAGAGGCCTTTAAAGTTCAACCTGAGATTCCTTATAAGTTTCCAGCAAAGCAGATTTAAAAGAGCTTGTATGATCAATTACTAGTCTTGCTGTACTCATGTAAATAATTATACCAAATTTATTAAAACTAGAGTTATTTTGCAAACCAATTAGAATTAATTTGGCTATGTCTAGTGAAATTGAGGGTGATTTTAGAGAAACAAATTATGTTTCAATAGAAACTGTAATACACATTTGTGGATATTGGATTTTGGTTTTATCATTTGTCTTTAAGATTTTTGTTACATCTGTTAACTGGACTGAATCCTGACTTCTTTTAGTCTCCTGAAATATCTGGCTACAAACCTCCAAACTAACATTTTCAGGGGTTTTTTTTTCCCCATCATTTTCATTTGGAGTCATTGAAACTATATCTGCCCTTTTTCTTGAAGCCTTGCAAATTGAAGCTAAAGAACTTGATATAAACTTAAGATTCATGTCTACTGCTGTATAAGCCGCTCAAAAAACTACCTGAGTGCCCAGTGATGCCGTCAGAGACATTTCAAACTGCAAAAGATGTTTCAACCCTGACTTTGAGGAATCTTGATTGGCTGCCCCCTGGGCTCAAAAGCTAGTTTATAATTTGCTCCAACAATTAACCTTGTTTTTCTCTTTTTGTTTCTCTAGAAAAACTTCTTATTAAATACCTGGTTACTTACTTACATGATACACCCCTAACTCTGGGAGCCCACCTGCATCACTGCCTTATTAAAAGACTGGTTCAATGAGACGAAAGAACCTACACCCCATTTCAGCAGGAAGTAGCTAGATCAGTCACCATCCCAAATCCCTCAAGATTGAGGGATGGACATAAAATAGGGGGGAATTGATACTGACCCTGATATCAGTTCCCCCACATTAAACCCAGCATATATGGGGTTAAAACCAAAACACTCATTCTCTGCTTACTCTCTGGCTTCCTGGCTCCAAAATCTACTATCCTCCATGGAGACAGACGCTGCCAAGGGCAAGCACCTAGATTCACTATCTCCTCCCCACAAAGAGATACAAGCTGGTGGGAAAGCTCCGACCAGCAAGGCCGTATGCTCCCTCTCCCCTACATAAAACCACAACTAAAAACCCTTGCTTTTAGCTTTTGGGGAGTTTGGCATTTCAGCATTAGCTGCCCTCTCTCCTTGCTCATCGCTGTGCAAAAATAAAATTCCTACTTTCTTCCAGTACCCCTGGTGTCAGAGATTGGCTTGCTGGACAACGGATGAGCGAACTCACTTCAGGTTCAGTATCAAAAGTACATATCAGGGAATGAATTCAAGAAATTATTGTGAAACAACAGGAATTGAACAATTTTTCAAAGCTCTTTGAACTTTGATATTTACTAACTGACCTCAATTAACTTGCTTCATGGGAGTGCACTTAAATTTGGAGTCACACTTGATAACTTCTGATGATGCAGATTTAAAACCCCAAACATCACAACTGGAATATTTAGTATTAACATACTGTTGGGAATATCTAACATGCTGTTACTAATCAATGTCATTCTCACCTTCTGGGTTTCCTGTGCTCAGGGAGAAGGTAAGTTGAAAACAACGGTGAACTCTCAGCTTCCGTCTTAAATGTAACTCCATGTCGTATTGACTTTTGTGTCTCTTTTTTTAATGAGTCAGCTAGTAGGAATAATCTGTATTTTAACATCATAATAGAGAATAACTTTACAGAAAAATTATCTCATATTCATCTGAGGGGAAAACAAATTATGTTTTCTCTGTTTCCTGAGTTCCACAGATTATCCACATTAGGAAATATATCACAAGAAAAGCTAGAATCTCACTTCAAAATGTATGGTGATTTCTTGTTTTTAATACAAGGGTAACTTTGAGAGCAATGGATATCTTTATAATCGTTCATATGTTGATGGCTTTATGGATTCGTATGTGAAAACTCATTAAATCAGTCATTTCAAATATACGCAGTTTATTATATTTCAATTATACTTTAATAAAGCTCTCAGAGTCTTCCCCTGGTCCTGGATGGCAGTCCTTAAGTGGAGGGAATGAAGATTTCTCTTACCCTGTTCCACTTCTTCCAAGGGGGGCTCCAGTCTCTCTGCCCTCCATTGTATGGCTGTGTGGGTCTTTCCAACATTTTTTGTGTTGTGTTTAGATGTCCTTTCTCGGATTATGGCTTTTTGTTGTTGTTGTATATTGGAGGGGAAAGATTTCTGTGAGACCTCACTCTGCCATGATGCTGACATCATTCCTCTAAAAGAAAACAAAATTTGTGTCTTTATATAATTGTGTCTTGGACGCAGTCCTTTAATATATAACAAATAGTTTGGAATTTAATCTCCATTTAGAAATTTCCTGAGAGATGCTTGAAATTTTAAATGGATATTCTATATCTCTGAAGATAACTTATAAAGAAGATGAATGATTTCAATATAAATGTAATAACTACCATGAAGACAATGCATCTTAAAATTTTATGTGTACAAGGGCCATTTTGAGATCAATAGGTATGAATCTGTCAGCCTGAAGATAGACATAAACAGGAGCAGAAAAATTCAAAGGTCATTAAGTAGTTGGTGCCAGGCAAAAAGCAAGTTTAGATGAAAGCCAGGACTGTAAGAGTCTTCCTAATTCCCAGGTATATACACATATCAACAAATAGATTGGTCTTCTGGAGCCAGCATTTACATTTAAAAAGTAATTTATATTAATATCATATGAAAAAACCCTAAGTTGACAATGGAATAAGTGGAAGAAAATGGAGATTTCAGTAGCCTAATTTGAATCAACAGTGATGATAGCACTGAAAGAAACCAACTCTTTTAGGCTTTAAAATGGAAGGACATTCTGGGGCTGGCCCCGTGGCTGAGTGGTTAAGTTCGCGCGCTCCGCTGCAGGCGGCCCAGTGTTTCGTTGGTTCGAATCCTGGGCGCGGACATGGCACTGCTCATCAGACCACGCTGAGGCAGTGTCCCACATGCCACAACTAGAAGAACCCACAACAAAGAATATACAACTATGTACCGGGGGGCTTTGGGGAGAAAAAGGAAAAAAATAAAATCTTAAAAAAAAAAAAAATGGAAGGACGTTCTACAGAGCCAAAGAGTTCTTCTCAACCGTGTTCTATGCTCACCAAAACTTATGTCTGGAATATCATATTCTACTTAGCTACTTCATTTTAAACGGGTGGTGTCAAACTCTTCTGGCCTGGAAGAGAGAATGTAGATAGTTGAGGAGTTTAAGAAATCATATCATAGGAAGAATAGCAAGAAGATATATCTATAGCCAAGTAAGAACTATGTTGAGATATTTGCAGACATTTATGAAAGTGGGGGAGTTAGTTTTTGATAAAGGCCGCTGCAGTGAGTGAAACAAGTGACCATGTATCATACATGAAATCAGAGGTCATGGGACCTTCTAAAAGGGTGACTTTAACTGATACTGTCATATTGTGGGGGGAGAAGAGAGCTAACCTCTCAAGAACCCTCTACTTTAAATCATAGGATTCTTAATTCCACATATAAACCTTGTTTTACTGTTCCTCTTTTACAAAAACTAGACAGTTTTTGAGTAGATTCTATTTTTTAAAAAAATGTTTTGATTGAGTTCATAAGCAGCTTCTTGGAAAATACACCCTCCTACACAACAGAGGGACCTCCACTTTCAGGCACTGTGAAGAAAATATTTTAACAAGAGGTTAACAAACACAATACAGTGATAACCCACATTAAGTCTATTTTGGGCTCATGGTATGTTGAGTATGGCTGTTTGTCTACATGTCATCCTTGGGTCCTAAGCAAAGGAAGTGGGTGCACAAGTCCTCTGGCATTAACCTCTGCCATATGTTTTACTTCCAGAGCCTCTCTTAAATAATTGATTAGTTTATCTATCCAACCATCAAAATGTAACATAAAAAATTTCTTTTACGTCAGGCCCTTTGTCTTGTATTGAGCATAAACAGCAGAATGAACCATCATTGCAGGTTTCAATTAATTCAAAGTAAGACTTCAAGAATTTAATTTTACTTGGAAATAGGACTCAGGACAGCATGACTGTATCATGGGAATCATATAATTATTTATTTTCTAGGTCACTTAGCTATCTACTTAAAACTCTTGCTTAGCACATATTTGTTTTAACAATGGGAAATCTGTTTTTCTTATATGTGTTACTACAATGCCTAGGCTTACTTCTTGAAATTTGACTTATTTACACACTCACAGACTCACACATGCACCAAAGTTTCCAAATTTATAGAACATCTTCCTTTTATAATTTCTATTTCATTTTCTCAGTCATAATGTAGAAATTCAAGACTGTGTGCTTGAGGGTCCTGCTTTCTTTGGGCAGAGAGATGTCAGAATTGGGATGCACTGGGATTGGGCACTTTCTTTCACAAGATAGTTTACTGAAGATCACTATAAATACAGAGAGGTTCACCCCAAATTAAATAAGCATGGACTGTCTCGTACAACATGCTTCATCCTGTTGAAATGTGTTTTACATTAACTAGATGTAGGGACGTCTCTTATTAAAAGGAACTCCACTCTCTGTGCCTCAGCTAATACATCACAAATTCTTCTTATTTTCCTGGTACAATGGAAGGATCTACCTGCTGGTATGTGATGAATTTCAAATCTATATATCTTGTGTTATCCAAATCTTTAAAGAACTTAGAGCTAAATAACAAAAGAAAATTTACATAAAATAATCTACAATAAAATACGTAAATTTTCTTCCATCAGGTCTATGATTTGTATGTGTCAAGGGTTTTATTTGAGGATGATTTGTCAAAACTCTGTTCTCTGAATCCCATAAGGAACAGTCTCTGACAATAAGTGATTTACAGGAATAATTAAAAATACCAAGACCTGCCCCCTTTGATCCAAATCCATCCGTTTCCTGTATAGACCAAATTTTCTACTGATTCACAACATAGAGTGCTAACTTTGAATTATTATTTCAAATGCTTCATGGTTGTTTCTAACAAAAGAAAAACTGTTGCCCCACACATTTGGACAGTGTCAAAGATTTCTATTTTGAATAGAACCAACTGCCCTATCAATATTTTAATACCATCTTTTATCTTAATGGAGATTATGAGAGTATAGAATTAAAATTTACCAAGGGATTTATGTCCACTGCTTGCAAATAATCACCAGAGTTCTTCTACTCTTAATTAATTTAACGGAAGTCTCTCAATATTATTTTGCTGGTCTCTTAGCAAAACTGATGTTTTCTAGATCTCATAGCTTTTGACTTCAAACATTGGTTTTAAGTTCAGTTATAGTATGAAGTAAAAACTAAAGTATGTAAACTGGACTGCAATGGGTATATGAAAGTATGACAGGTATAGCAGACTGAAGTGAGGGAGAAACAACAAAACAAAAGAAATGAACACATTTAAGGCTCATTTGAGGTTACTGTCGATTAACATGAAACACTGAAGACGTATTTTACTTAAAATTTGTGTGTAGGTAGTCATATATTATTTCTAATATAACCATTGCTAATATAAGTATATTATCATGTTAGCAATAGAAGTATATTAAAGCTTGTTCTGGCAGAATGGTGTATAAATTGAAGACCAATTAAGAGACTATTGCAATACGTCTAGGACCTGAACGTACACAGTGGAAGTACAGTATGGAGAAGATGAGATATATAAGCCATAATTACAACTTTCTAGAATATGGTGTTTGACTGAATATCAGAACTATGGGGAGGAAGGAGTGTAGGGTAAATTTCCAGGCTTCTGTTGTGGGGTTCTTATGTTACAAATTAAAATGTTGAACACAGGAGGAAAAGCATCTATACAGGGGTGGAGGATGATTTAGTCTGACATAAATAAGTTGAATATGCCTTTGAATTGTATACACGGACCTGTCCAGTGTGAAGCTTCAGTTGGACAGCTGGATTTGGATCACACTGAAGAGGTGATTAGCACAACAGTGATAGCTTTTCATCATGTGGCTTGAATCACACAGAGAATGTGAAGAGGAAAGCAACAGAATCCAGAACAAATACTCATGGAGAACCACCTGTAAAGCCTAGATATCCAATCAGACAACAGCTAGAGGGTCTCCGGGGAAGATATTTCTGAAATGGTGTTAAGAACCGATATGAATATCTAGACGAGAGTCATTCAAGAAACCAGGAATATGAAGTGCAGGTGATGGGAATAAGCGTGGCCTGTGTGAAGACAGGACAGAGGGCTATCACGTGGGAAGTACAGAGAGTGAGCAGGAGCGTTGTAGGAGATGAGACCTGGAAGCAGGCAGGTCCTGAAAATTAAGTAGAGCAGAAGAGGAGCAGCTAGAAGTGAAACAAGTGAAATAAAATATGGCTGTTCAGACAAAGGTACGGATACCATAGGAATATAAGGCACTGGTGAACTTCAAGAATCAGTGACCAACAGTGTCAAATAGCACAGAATCTTTTTATCTCTTCAGTTCAACAAATATTTAAGGAGCCCATAATATATACCAGCCACTGTGATATGTGGACTACAGAGAGTTTTGGATTTGGAAATTGGAGGACAACGGTGACATTTGTCAGAGCAGTGCCAGCACAATTTAGATGTCAGAATTCAGATAGTAGTGGGTTGAAGAATAAAAGGGAGGTGGGAAAGTGGAGACAGTAATTGTAAGATGGTGTTTTAAGGATGTGGGCTGTGAAGGAGAGGAGAAATGTAGTACATTAGCTGAACTTGGACCCAGAGTTCTGAGAGGGAGTTTAAAATTGGAGAAGATTGGGTATCCACTTAAGATAGAGTGGTTGACAAAATGAGAGAGAAGCAAGGAATAAACAGTGGTTCAAGAGTCGTGTGAAAACGACAGACTTGAGAAGCTAGTTTTAACATGAAATTTTAAAAAAGCATCTTATCATCGAAGATTAAAGGAAAAGCTTAAGTCCAGAACAGCTACAGCTAAAGTTTAAGGAATATTAGAAAGAAATCCAGAGAACCCAAAGCTGGTAGTCTCGATTAATTTCTGTGAATGCAGGGACTTATTATCTACGAAGGGTTAATTGTGTTAGGTGACTTGAAGATAATGAGGAGATTATGGGTCACTTACTTTGGGAATGGAAAAGGAAGTAATTTACAGGCAAATGAATGGATTTCAGCCAACGCTGAATGTCCTCTACAAGCTTTTAGTGCAAAATACAATATGGCACCAATATAAGAGGTTATGTAACATTTTAACTCTAGTTAAAAGGCATGGTATTTTGTTAAAAAGGGAACATTGCAAATTGATCCATTGCTGAGATATAGCAAAGTTGATGGAAAGAACTGAGAGAGAACTTTATAAATTAGGATGGACTAGGTCAATTGATAGCACGCTAGAGCCCACAGGTCAAATCCAGCCAGGTTTTTTTTTTTTTTCTTTTTCGTAAATGAAGTTTTATTAGAATACAGCCATGCTCATTTGTTTATCTATTACTTATGGCTACTTTAGTGTTACAATGGCAGAACTGAGTAGATGTGACAGAGACCTTTTATCTGATCTTTTCAATAAAGGTTTTCCACATCCTTGCCCCGGTTGTTCTATTACAGTAAGAAAAACGTATTCCAGAACCTCAGTAGCCTAATCAACTAAGGTTTATTTCCCATTCATGCTCACGTCCAATGTAGGTCTGAATGGATTCTGCTCATTGTGTTCGTTCTAAGAAGCAGGGGATGGAGACATCATCTTTCCATGTCCTTCCTTAATCACAGCAGCTGTGGGGAAGAGACCATAAAAATTCACACAATGGCTTTTAAAACTTCCTCCCTAAATAGAAACTTCCACATTCATTTCCTTGTCCTATGCAAGCCATATGGCCATGTCCACTTCAAAGGGGAAGGGATATGCAATCCTACGAACTTTCTGGAAGGAAGAGACTCAGAACATTTGTAAGCAGTCCTTAGGAAAACTACAGAAGCCAAGGAAGTTGAAGGAAGTGGGAAGAGTAGTCAAAGTGATACATCATGAATTCATTGCCGTGCATGGAATATCATGATGTATGTGGTGGCTTTGGAGAAAGAAGATTCAAGAGTCCAGGAGGCACAAATACATCAGATGAGAGATATAGCCGAGGGAAATGCGTGATATAGGGTAAGGATACGAGTCTGTGCTCATTTTAATGCCCTTTGTGCTGCAGTAAAGACAAAAAAAAAATAGCATCTACTTTATTTTCATGTAGTTGATTATTTTAATGGGCAGAGTTCTACCTTATCCACATATCCTTTTTCTTTTCAGAAACTACATGTGATCCTCCTTATATTCCAAATGGTGTCTACACACCTGAAAGAACTGAACACAGAATTGAACAGGAAATCAGATACAAGTGTAAAAATGGCTTTTATTCTGCAACACGAGGAAATACTGCAAAATGCACCAGTTCAGGCTGGGTACCTTCTCCAAGATGTATCTGTAAGTTCCATTCATATCTTGACCTACTTCTTAATTCTGAAATTACTTTCTCTTAAACACAAAAACATGGGGACACAACAGGTCCAAATATTTGCCTTACCATGTAAGTAAAGCAGAGGTATTAAATGTATTCTTTGCTTTTCAAAGTAGCCAATTCTAAGTAAGATCAAAAACAGTTTTTGAAATTAATGAATTTTATTTTTATTTCTTTGAGGAAGATTAGCCCTGAGCTAACATCTGCGCCAATCCTCCTCTTTTTGCTGAGGAAGACTGGCCCTGAGCTAACATCTGTGCCCATCTTCCTCTACTTTACATGTGGGATGCCTGCCACAGCATGGCTTGCCATGTCTGCACCTGAGATCCGAATCGGCGAACCCCGGACCGCCGGAGCAGAACGTGTGCACTTAACCACTGTGCCACTGAGCCAGCCCCCAAAAACCATATTTTTGTAAATGAGAAACTCTTTTAATTTTTTGCTATTAAACATTAAATATATGTGTACATGTGTATGTGTGATTATATATTTCTCTAACTAATGTAATTCTAACATCTGAACTAAAACATCAGGTAAGACGAGTGTCTTTGAACCCCTAGTCTATTTGTTATTTATTTTTACATTACACATTTATTCCAAAACATATTGGCTTAAAGTAACAAAACTGCATCATCTCAGAGTTACTACGGGTCAGCAAGTTGGGATGGCTTAGCTGGCTAGTTCTGAGTCAGACTCCTGTGTTGCAGTCCAGATGTTGGCCTGGGCTGCAGTCACTGGAGGGCTTGGCTGGGCTGGAGGACCTGCTTCCAAGACAGCCCACCCACGTGGCTTTTGGTAGAAGCCTCAGTTCCGTATCACATGGTTGTCTCCATAGGCTGTTTGAATGGCAGCTAACTTTCTCCAGAGCTAGTGAATGGAGAGAGAGGGGAGGAAGCCTCCATCCCATTTATGACTTAGTCACACACTGTCACTTCAGCCATACCTATTCCTTAGAAGTGAGTCACTGAGTCCAGCACACTCAAGGGGAGAGGAATTAGGCTTCCCTTTTTGGAGGGAGCTGTGTTGAAGACATTGTGGAATTTTCTAAAGCCATCACGGAACAAAATGCCACTCAATTCAACAGAGCGTTTTATTTCTGGGGACGTTTCCTCTGCCCTTTTCCAAGTGTTTTCTGTCTCTACAAATATATTCCTTTTCTCTATATCACAGTTTATTGTAAAAGTGAACCCAATCAAGCTGGATATTCCATGAACGAAAAATGTAATGATACAAATAATAGGTCAATGGCCTCAATGTTAATTCCAGGCCTAAGTCCAAAATGGATTTTTGATGCATGAGGCTCATGAAGAAGAAGCTGTTATCAGTAAGAAACAGACTTCAATGTTCATTGGCTATAAGGAAAATGTTTATTTAGTTAGAATTGACGTACAACATTTTATTGGTTTCAGATGTACAACCTAATGATTTGATATTTGTATATATTGCTTAATGATCACAACAAGAAGTCTAGCTAACATATATTAACACACACAGTTATATACTTTTTTCCCCTTGTGATGAGAACTTTGAAGATCTACCCTCATAGAAACTTTCAAATATACAATACAGTGATAAAACTACAGTCACCATGCTGTGCATTACATCTCCATGACTTAATTATTTTATAACTGGAAGTTTGGATCATTTGACCACCTTCACCCATTTTGCTGCCACACCCCACCGGCAGTCACTAATCAGTTCTCTGTATCTATCAATTATTTTTTTTTTTAGATTCCATATATAAGTGAGCTCATACAGTACTTGTATTTCTGTCTTTGCCTTATTTCACTTAGCATAATGCCCTCAAGGTCCATCAATGTTGTCACAAATGGCAAGATTTCCTTCTTTATTATGGCTGAATAATATCCCATTGTGTGCATATATATATATATATATATATCTCCATACATCCATATACCACATTTTCTTTATTCATTCATCTATTTATGGACGTGTAGGTGGCTTCCACGTCTTGGCTGTTGTAAATAATTCTGTAATGAACATGGGATGATAGATATCTCTTCAAGATAGTGACTTCATTTCCTTTGGATAAATACCCAGAAGTGAAATTGCTGGATCATATGATAGTTCTATTTTTAATTTTTTGAGGAACCTCCATACTGTTTTCCACAGTGGCTACAAGTTACATTTCCACCACAGTTCACAAGGCTTCCCTTTTCCCCATATCCTCACCAACACTTGTTATCTCTTGTGTTTGAGGATAGCCATTCTAACAGGTGTGAGGTGATATCTCATTGTGGTTTTGATTTTCATTTCTCTAATGACTAATGATGTTGAATATCTTTTCATGTATGTGTTGTCCATCTGTATGGCTTCTTTGGAAAAATGTCTGTTCAGATCCTCTGCCCAGTTTCTGATTAGATTTTCTTTTTTATTTCTGGCAATTGAGTTATATGAGTTCTTCATATCTTTTGGATATTAATCCCTTATCAGATATACGATTTACAAATATTTTCTCCCATTTGGTAGCTTGCCTTCTCATTTGTTGATGGTTTCCTTTGATGGGCAGACACTTTTTAGTTTAATATAGTTTTCCCACTGGCTTGTTTTTACTTTTTGTTGCCTTTACTTTTTATGTCAAATTAAAAAATCATCTCCAAGGCTCATGTCATGGACCTTACACTCTATGTTTCTTCTTGGTTTCAGGGCTTAGGTTCAAATCTCTAATCCATTTTGAGTTAGTTTTTGTGCATGGTGTAAGATAGTGGTCCAGATTCCTTCTTTTGCATATGGCCGTCCAGCTTTCCCAATACCATGTATAGAAGAGACTGTTCTTTCCTTACTATATATTCTTGGCTCCTTTGGCATTAATTAATTGTCCATATATGTGTATGTCCATATATGTGTTCTGGGCTCTCTATTCTGTTTCATTGATCTATATGTCTGTTTTTATGCCAGTACCACACTGTTTTGATTACTATAGCTTTGAAATATAGTTTGAAATCAAGAAGCAGGATTGTTCTCCTTTCTTAAGATTGCTTTGACTCTTTGGGGTCTTTTGTGGTCCCAAACAGATTTTAGGATTGTTTTCTCTATTTCTGTGAAAAATGCTGTTGGAATTTTAAAAGGGCTTGCTATGACTCTGCAGATTGCTTTGGATAGCATGGAAATTTTAACAATATTAATTATTCCAATCCATGAGAACTGAATATCTTTCTGTTTGTGCTTTCTTCAATTTATTTTATTATTGTCTTTTAGTTTTCAGTGTGTAGGTCTTTAACCTCCTTGGTTAGATTTATTCCTAGGTATTTTAGTCTTTTTGATTCAATTGTAAATGAGATTGTTTTCTTAATTTCTCTTTTTCATAATGCATTATTAATATACAGAAACGTAACATATTTTTATGTAATGATTTTGTAACCTGTAACTTTACTGACTTCGTTTATTAGTTCAGATGGATTGTTGGTGGAGTCTTTGGGGTTTTCTATAATATAACATCATGTCGTCTGCAAATAGTGACATTTTTACTTCTTCCTCTCCAATCTGGATAATTTTGTTTGTTTTTATTCCTAATTGCTGTAGCTCAGACTTCCAGTACTATGTTGAATAAAACTGGCAAGCATGGGCATTCTTGTCCTGTTCCTTATCTTAGAGGAATAGCTTTCAGCTTTTCACTGTTGTGTGTGATGTTGGCTGTGGGTTTGTCATATATTGCCTGTATCATGTTTGGTACATTGCCTCTATGCTTAGTTGTTGAGAGTGAAGTTCATGCTAAATTTTGTCAAATGCTTTTTCTGCATCTGTTGAGATGACCGTATCATTTTTATCATTTATCTTGTTAATGTGGTATAGTGCATTGATTGACTTATGAATGTTAAACCATCCTTGCATCCTTGTAATACATCTCACTTGATGGTGGTGTATGATCCTTTTAATATATTGATGAATTTGGTTTGCTAATATTTTGTTGAGGATTTTTGCATCTATATGCATCAGGAATATTGGCCTGTCATTTTCTTTTCTTGAAGTGTCTTTGTCTGGTTTTGGAATCAGGGTACCGCTGGCCTCATAAAATGAGTTTGGAAGTATTCCTCCCTCTTCTATTTTTTTGAAGAGTTTGAGAAAGATTGGCATTTATTCTTTTTTAAATATCTACTATAATTGACCATTGAAGACGTCCGGTCTTGGACTCTTTTTTGGGAGATTTTTGATTACTGATTCAATCTCCTCACTAGTAATTAGTCTATTCAGATTTTTTATTTCTTCATGATTCAGTCTTGGTAGGTTGTATGTTTCTAGAAATTTATCCATTTATTCCAGTTGTCTCATTTGTTAGTATAACTGTTCATAGTTGTCTCTTCTGATCTTTTTTATTTCTGTGGTATCAGTGGTAATGTCTCCCTTTTATTTCTGATTTTCTTTATTTGACTCTTGGTGAATCCAGTCAAAGACTTGTCAGTTTTGTTTATCTTTTAAAACACCAGCTCTTTGTTTTACTGATCTCTTCTATTGTCTTTTTGTCTCTATTAAATTTATTTCCACTCTGCATTTTGTTATTTCCTTCCTTCTACTAACTTTGAGCTTCGTTTGCTCTTCTTTTTCTAGTTCCTGGAGGGATAAAGTTCGTTTGTTTATTTGAGATTTTTTTATTTCCTGATGTAGGCTTTTATCGCCATGAACATCCCTCATAGAATGGATTTTGCTGCATCCCATAAGTTTTGGTATGTTTTATTTCCATTTTCATTTGTCTCAAGGTGCGTTTTGATTTCTCTTTTGATTATTTTCTTTGACACATTGGTTGCTCAGTAGCATCTCCATGTATTTGCGGATTTTCCAGTTTTATTCTTGTAATTGATTTCTAGTTTCATGCCATTGCAGTTGGAAAAGATACTTGATATAATTTCAGTCTTCTCAAATGTCTTATGCGTTGTTTTGTGATTTATCCTGGAGACTGTTCCACGTGCACTTGAGAAGAATGTGTATTCCATTGCTTTTGGATGGAATGTTCTGTACATATCTATTAAGTCCATCTGGTCTAACATGTTGTTTAAAGTCAATATTTTCTTATTGATTTTCTGCCTGGATGATCTATCCAGGGGTGAAAGTGGAGTATCAAAGTCTCCCACAATTATTGTATTGCTATCTGTTTCTTCCTTTAGGTCTGTAGATATTTGCTTTATGTATTTAAATGCTCCTATCTTGGGTGCATAAATATTTACGAATGTTATATCCTGTTGTTGGATTGACCCCTTTATCATTTTGTAATGCCCTTTGTTTGTCTCTTATTCTAGTCTTTTTTTTAAAAGTCTATTTTGTATGATGTAAGTATAGCTACCTCATGTTTCTTTCGGTTTCCATCTGCATAGAATATCTTTTTCTATCCCTTCACTTTCAGTCTGTGTGTATCTTTAGATTCGAAGTCTCTTGTAGGCAGCATATAGATGGGTCTTGATTTTTATCCATTTAGACACTCTATGTATTTGAGTGGAGAAATTAGTTCCATTTACATTTAAAGAAATTATTGATAGGTATGCACTTATTGCCATTTTGTTGATTTCTTACCTACTGCTTTGTAATTCCTCTGTTCTTTTCTTCTCTTTCCTTCTTCCTTAGTGATTTGATGATTTTCTGTTGTGCTATGCTTAGATTCCTTTCCCTTTAACTTTTGTTTATCTAATATAGATTTTGTTTTTGGTTACCATATGGCTTACATAAAATAACTTATATTTATTACAGTCTAGTTTAACTTGATAACAACTTAAGGCTGATTGAATTTTAAAACTCTACACTTTTTTCACACACCCCCACCCAACTTTTATGTTTTTGTTGTCACAACCTACATCTTTTGATCTTGTGTATCTCTTAAGAAATTATTGTAGTTATATTTTTACTACATGTTTCTCTTAATCTTTGTACTGACTTTATAAGTGATTATGCCACCACTTTTAGAACATTATTCAGAATTTACTCTATATTTACCTTGCCAGTGAGATTTATTCTTTCATATGTTTCCCTGTTACTAATTAGAAGCCTCTCATTTCAGCTTAAAGATGATCTCCTTTAGCTTTTGCTTGTCTGGAAAATTCTTTATTTCTCCTTCAATTCTGACGGACAGCTTTGCCATGTAGAATCTTGTTGGTTGGCAGGTTTTTTCCTTCAGCACTTTGAATATATTGTGCCTCTTTTCTGGCTTGCAAAGTTTCTGCTGAAAAATCTGCTTATAGTCTAATGGACTACACAGACTTGTACAGAACAAGTTGTGCTTCTCTTGCTGCTTTTAGATTCAATCCTTGTCGTTAACTTTTGGCATTTTAAGAATAATGTGTATTGGTGTGGTTCTTTTTGGGTTCAACTTATTTGGGAATCTCTCTGCTTCCTGACTCTGGATTCTGTTTCCTTCCCTCGGATAGAGAAGTTTTCAACCATTATTTCTTCTAATAAGTTTTCTGCCCCATTCTCTTTCTCTTCTCCTTCTGGAACTCCTATAATGAGAATGCTGGTCTGCTTGATATTGTCCCATGAGTCCCTTTAGTTATTTTCACTGATTTTCTTTCTTTTTTCTTTTCTAATTGGGTGAGCTCCACTTTGACTTCACTGATTCTTCTGTTTCTTCTAGCCTTCTGTTGAACTCTTATATTGTATTTTTTAGTTTACTTACTGTATTTCTTGGCTCTGTGACTTGCATTTGGTACTTTCTTATATTTTGTCTCTCTTTGTGGAAATTCTGACTTATGTTCTCCTGAACTCAGCATCTTTATGAGCATTATTTTGAACTCTTTTATGGATAAGTCGCTTATCTTCACTTCATTAAGGTCTTCTCTGAGGTGTTATCTTGTTCTTTCATTTGGAACATATTCTTTTGTTTCTTCATTTTTCTTGACTATCTGTGCTGATTTCTGTGCATTAGAGAAAACAGCCACTTTTTCCAGTCTTGAAAGTGTGATCTTGCATAGAAGGTGATTTTTTTAAAAAGATTTTATTTTTTCCTTTTTCTCCCCAAAGCTCCCCCCAGTACATAGTTGTATATTCTTCGTTGTGGGTCCTTCTAGCTGTGGTATGTGGGACGCTGCCGCAGCGGGTTGATGAGCAGTGCCATGTCCGCACCCAGGATTCGAACCAACGAAACAGTGGGCCGCCAGCAGCGGAGCACGTGAACTTAACCACTCGGCCACGGGGCCAGCCCCAGAAGGTGAATTTTATAGTTCAACTCTGTCCCAGCTCTTGGTTGTCTCTCAAGTCTTCGTGATTTACTTTTAGTGGTTCCCAGTAGTTGAGGGTGTGTCAAAGTCCATCAGTGTCCCAAAGAGGAAACTCTCAGTCAGCCCCTGGATTCAGGCTGATTGGAAGCCAGGTCCTCAGGCAGCAGCTTTTACAGTATGCAAATATACCTCTTTCAGGGAAGACTGGAATATGGACATTACGGTCTGCTCTCTCTGAGCTGAGCTGTGGGGTGACAGCCAATTAAGAACACTTTCTTTCATTGCTTCTGTCTTGTTGAAACCATGAACATAAGCCCCACTGGGAATCAGAGCCAGACAATCAAGCAGTAATATCTGGGCAGTAGCCACAAAAACTGGGGCAGCAGATGTACAAACCAGGACACCAGTTCCCGTCCAGGAGATACTAGTGCTATTGAGCTTGGCAAAAGGAGAGCGTGAAGATAGCACCTGCCCTTGAAGGTCTCTGGAGGGAAGATTACCATGGGCCCTTACTTGTGTTCAATTAGAAGTCTGCCCCTCAGGCCTCAGCTATTAAGATAGGCTAATAGGTCTCTTTCTCAGTAAGATGACTCCTCAGTCTCGTCTCTACTGTGCTCTGGGGCAGGTAGCTAGTTAAAAATGCTTTCTCCCTTTGTTATAGTCCTGTGGGACCCATGAACATAAGCCCCACTGGCCACCAAAGCCCAGCAATCTAGACGTATCCCCTGGACTTGCAGCCATAGACATTGGGGCCCAGAGGAGGGTACAGATATTGGTGAGCAGGAGCAAGGCAGAGGGAGAGCACACAGATGGTGTCCCCTGGTCTTTGTCCCTTGGGAGCACTTAGCAGACTTCTAGATGTGTGGCAAACCAGAAGCCTGCCCCTCAGTCCAAAGCTTCAGGACAAGGTAATAAGCTTCTTTCACAGAAGGAGCGAGGTTGTATTTCAGTCTGCATCTGCACTGCGCCATGCGGGTGGTAGATGGCCACAATTGTCTCTCCATTTGCTACAGTCTCATGGGATCCATGATCACAAACTTCAGTGGCCACCAAAGCTAAGTGATCAAAGAACATCCCTTGAGTGTCAGTGACTAAATCTGGTACCACAACACAAAAACTGGGGAGCCAGACCTTTGTACCGGCTTCTGTCTTGGCGATACCGGTGCTCTGGAGCACTGCAGAGGGAGAGCGTGAAGATATCACCTAAATTTTAAGGGCTTTGGAGAAGATTACATTCAATGCTTAGGTGTGTGTTTAATTAAAACTCTGAGCCTCAGGCCACAGCCATGAAAATAAATCTAATAGACTTCTCAAGGAAAGATGGGCATCTCAGACTGTGCCTCTCTGCTGTGCTCTTGGGATGGTAGCCTGTTAAAAACTCTTTCTCCCTTTGTTATAGTCCTGTGGAACCCACAAGTATAAGATCTGTTAGCCACCAGATCCAAGCAATCTAGAGGTATCTCCTGGGTGCCAGCAACAAATATCAGGGCATCATAGAATGGTACAAGCTCCTTTCTAGGAGATACTAGTGATTTGGAGCTAGGCAGAGGAAGAGTACAGCCTGGTGCATTTCAGGAGGCCCCTGGACGTGAGTTAAATTAAGTGTCTGCACCACAGACCAACGCTTTATGGTAGGAAAGTAAGCTTCTTCCACAGAAGGTCTGGGCACTTTTCAGTTGGCTTCCTATGCTCTGGGCCCTGGGGTTGGTGAGTCCACACACGTGGGCCCTTTAGGAATGATTCCTCAGGTAACTATAGCTTTGTGAGTCTTGTGGACACAAGCCCTGTTGACTTTCAAAGATAGATGCTTTAGGGGGCTCATTTTTCAGGTGCTAGATGTGGTGTTCAAACCCTTCACTCCTCAGGGAGATGCTTGGGGTTTTGAGTTCCCTCCTGACTGTGGGTCACCATGATTGGGGTGAGGTTTATGGTGAGATGTGTCCAGTTTCTCCTACCCATGTCAAAGTGGATTTTTCCTCATTTGCCTGATGTGTAGGAGTCACTCAGCTCCTTCTATTTTTTTTTCCAGAGGAAATTATTCTGTTCGTAGCTGTAAATTTGATGTGTCTGTGGGTGGAGGTGAGTTCAGGATCCTCCTACATTGCCACCTGAACCACTTCCATAGGGAAAATATTTAATCATGTTTATGGTTGATTTACGAAAATGATAGATCAGCCCAATTGTATCTGGGTCTCAGCAAGGTTATTCCACAGAGGACCTTATGAGGTTCTTGTGGACAACATAGTGAGATGGACGGGCTAGATGGTTTATCAGAGAGTTTGCAGTTTCATTAAATGACCTTCTCTGATTCTCAGATGCAGGAATTTGTTCTTAGGCCCACTCCATCATTCATTTGTGTCATCAAACAGTTTGACGATTTGGAGGAAATGCAGTACAAATTCACACCTGGAATGATACCGGGCAAAGCGATAGTGAATCTCATTGGCACAGATTCATCGTTCAAAAAGAATCCTATACACTAGGTTGAATCTAATAACATGACATTTAACAGTGAGTGATAACTATAAGATCCTGAGCTTGGGTCAAACATATTAGCTGTACAAGTATGGAGAGAGTAGAAACAGTTTTAAAAATTAGTGAATATTTTAATCAATTTTGAGATAAATTTGAGTCAAAACTATGCTGGAACTACCATAACTGCCAATGAGACCACAACCTGCATTGGTAGAAGTGTAAGAGGTAGAAGGAAGCTATTGTAAGTGCTGCCAATGTAAGTGCTGATCAGACCAAATGGGAAATAGTATATTTGCTTCAGCAATGATGTTGTTAGATGGTAAAGACAGATTGAAGTGTGCCCAAATGAAAGAGAAAAATAACAAAGGAGCTCAGGCCTGTGATAATAATAACACAATTTTAATTATACTTACTTTGTGTACCTTTAGAAAAGAAATCTCATTGGACTATTTTACTTATCTCATATCCTTTGAAACACCATAATGTGATGGACAACCACGCTTGTTCTGAAATCAGACAACTGGGGTTCAATTTTCTCCCCTATAATTCAATGGAAAATTTAACTGAGCTCCTTAAGACTCCAGTTCTTGCAAATCCAAAGTCTCAAGCTTGCCCAAGGTAGAGTTATTGTTGAATGACACACATCTTGACATATGATGGTGAAATTCATCCAAAGGTAAAGAGAAAATACTCTCAATCTCCAAAATGTAGTGGGGGAAAAAAAAAACCTGGAATGTTACTGAAAAGGAATGAGATTAAATGAGCATTTTAATCTCAATATTAGAAGCTTCAAAAAAGTGGACAAACATCTAAGGATGAGAGTTATGGACTTTAGGCCAAGAATCTATACCTAGAGAAGATATCACTCAAAAATCTTCTTTAAAGAAAGACATTAGTATATGCAAGGATTCAAAGTTTATAATCCACATAACAAGCCTGTAGAAACTATTGAAAATTTTCTCCAAACAAAAAAGAAAATGGATCAGTGAACTTAAGGAAGATGAAGAAGATAATGAATACTTGTGTGTATATATCCATGTGTGTGTGTTTGAACTTTTTTTTAACATGTTGCATAAAGTTTCTTGTAATAGAATCATATTTCATGGAAAAAATTTATACTCAGGGGCCTGCCTGGTGGCGTAGTGGTTAGGTTTGCACACTCTGATTTGGTGGCCTAGGTTCGCATGTTCGGATCCCGGGCATGGACCTAGCATGGCTTGTCAAGCCACGCTGTGGCAGTATATCATATAAAGTAAAGGAAGATTGGCACAGATGTTAGCTCAGTGACAGTCTTCCTCAAGCAAAAAGAGGAAGATTGGCAACAGATGTTAGCTCGGGGACAATCTTCCTCACCAAAAAAAGAAGAAGAAGAAGAAAAAGAAAGAAACAAACAAACAGATAAAACCTTAGACTCATCTGGTAGTAAAAGTTGTAGATTATCTCTAAAGCATCCAATTAAAAGGGCAAAATTTTCTGAAAAATATTATATATAAATGTTTGTAAACAACAAAACAACATAGCACTTAAACATATATGTTAAAATTATTCAATATATTAGAATAACTGAATAAAATGTAATTATATTATACCTCATTTAAAAATATTTATCAGATATATTTAAAAGCATCTCATTCTCCAACTAAAATCAGAAATAAAAAATCAAATGTTTACCATAATCTTAATGATTTGGATATTAAGAAATATTCCTACTTCATTTGTCTAGTTAAATAAAGAAGGGAACATTTGCCTCAATGACTGGTTTGAGGCTTGAATAAGAATGCTATTTTTCTGTGTGTTAGGACCCATGGAAACTTTTTGTGCTTCTCTGTATTTCTTGCGTTGTTTCCAATAAATAGAAAATAAACTAATGAATGTTAATCTAAAAGAAAATCATCCCACTATCTTCCTACATTGAGTTGGGCTGAGAAGAAAAGGCAGGACTCTGATTTCTGATGAGAATAACAAAGGAAAAGAACACAGATGAGTGGAGTGATAAAATCAGCACTTTCATCTCTCAAATGAGAAGCTCATTTAATCAACCTGGGCTAGGATTTATGTACTCAAGGAGACCTCATTAAATAGGTCTGCACAGTTTTCTTCCTGGAGAGTCTTCATACAAGTTTATATATCATATGACCCACAAGACATAATTTTATCTTCATTACCAAGGACTTCCTCACATACCTCAGTCATCTGAATTTGATAACTTCTCCTGTCCTAGAAACTCTAATGCAATGAGGATAATTAGGCTAATAAGAGAATATAATTCACCAATGAAACAATTCATCTCTAATCTGACTTTTTATTAAATTAAAACTTTATTTATACTGGTTTTCTTATGTTTTTTATTGAAAGTGAAGACTTGTGATTTTCCAGACATAAGACATGGAAGTCTATACAGTGAAGACTATTATAAGCCAAACTTTCCAGTGTCTGTAGGACGTTATTATTCCTACTACTGTGATAAAAATTTTGTGACTCCTTCAGGACATAGCTGGGATTATATTTATTGCAGACCAAAAGGATGGTCACCAGCAGTACCATGCTTCCGTAAGTAAACCTCTTTATAATTGTATGTGTATCAGTATTTCAAAGACTGGAGAGAGAAAAACACATAAGTGAATACAATTAAGTCTTGTTTGAAAAAATGAGGCTAAGGAAGGAGTTCTATGGGAAAAAAAATCAATGTAGGTCTTTCATAAGGAGCTCTTCATGAGAATCACCTGAGAGATAAGGATGGAGACTTTACAAAAATATCTATGTAATTTATGCATATTTTAGTAATGAAACGAGGTAAATAATATTGAATATTAATTTTTATTTTTTAAGGAATACTTGGTAGTAGCTATAGTTTTCCTTAAGTTATACATTATTTTTGGATGCTTATTCATTCTAATTTAAATGCTGAAAAGATAATTGTTAATTTAGTATTTGGACCAAATTTGTGGATTTTAAAAAAATATTCATCTATAATTTTTATGATCCTTAGGACAATGTAACTTCAATTATTTGGAACATGGAAACTATCCAAATTATGAAAAAAAATATTTACAGGGTCAATCGGTAAAAGTTGAATGCTATTCCGGCTACAGTTTTCCAAATGAGGAGAGCTTAATGACATGTACGGAGAACGGCTGGTCCCCTCCTCCCAGATGCATCCATGTCAGTAAGTAAACTGCTCTGAGAATCACCATGTTTCTGATTTGCTATATTAACTGTGATAAAATGTTTATATCAACATCTTTGTTTGACAGTGGACCTGTTTGATTTTATTTTCTCCAAGGGTGTATGAATGGATCTAAAATTTTCTCGATACATATATAGCAAAATAAATTAGCTTGATAGACATTAGCCAAGAAAATAGCAAAAGCACCACAAAGAAGAAACCTGTAATGATAGAATGACATCAGCAAGATGGTAGAAAAGGAGTTTCTATTTTCTTTGCCACAAAGAACACTGACTTTGACAATCACCCATGGACAAGATCAACTTTGTGAGAGTTTGGGAATCTAGCAGAGAAGTTTCAGCACACCACTTGAGCAAAAAATCCAAGATTGGATGCATTGACGAGGGTGAGTTTAAAAGTTTCACTTACCTGAGTCACCCCTCCCCTAAAGTGGCACAGCTCAGTGCCAAGAAAGATCCACTCAGCCCATGATTTATCTACTAGGGGAAAGAAAGAGCTTGTGAGTCAATGATTGGCTCCCTCATCTGTCTGTACCACTGACAAAAAGTCCCATTTCTTTCCAACTACATCCAGAATACTGAAGTGATATGCATCCTTGAGGGGTTTGAGAGAACCTTGGAGCACAGCAGCCAGGGCTCAGAATGCCTCAAGAGACACAGATCCTGCTAACCACTCTGCAGACTCTACCAGGAAGCCCACTCATTAGCCACTGGGGATCCCTTGCCTGCAGATCCTGCTCACCAAGGGGCACCCCCGACACAAGACACATCTCACCCACACACTCCCCTCCCTGTGTACACCCCCAAAAGTAGTGAGTGGGAGCCTTTGCCAATGGCTAGTGAGCAAATTCAGAAAGCAAATCTGACTGCACAGGAATGGGAGAGCACAAACTTGATCATTGAGCATTGCCCCAAGGAAAGCAAACAGGAAGCTGTTAGCATCCAGACTGGCTTTGCAAGATTTAGAGAAAGCATATAATGTAAGAATTCCCTCCCAGGAGGTAACAAGGCATGTTGAGCAAGGGTATTCATAAAAAGATCTGAAAAAGCCTCAGATTTCCTAGTAGGGGTGACAGAAGTTATTTCCTTCCAAAAGTTAGTCTTAAGGACTAGAGGAATTAACTTCTTCTTCAAATGTAAAGACAGCAATGCAACATTTCAGGAACCATGAAAAAATCAAAGAAACATGACACCACAAAATGCACACAATAATTTTCCACAAACTGACCTCAAATAATGAGAATCAATGATTTACCTTATAAAGAACTCGAAATAGTTATTTCAAGGAAGCTCAGTGAGCTACAAGAAAACAGAAAAAGACAATTCAAAGAAATCAGGAAAACAATGAGATAGAAATAATAAAAAGAACCAAATAGAAATTCTGGTATTTAAGAATACAATGAATGCAATGAAAAATACAGTGAGAGCATCAATAACAGACTTTATCAAACAGAAGAAAGAACATGTGAAGTAGAAGACAGGTTATTTGAAATTGTCCAATCAGAGGAGAACAAAGGAAAAAGAATTATAGAGTGAAGAGAGCCTACATGAATTATGGGAGATTATGAAGGGAAACATTTTAGGCATTAAGGGAGTCCCAGAATGGGATGAGTTGGAGAAAAGGGCATAAAGTTTAAAGAAATAGTGGATGATATCTTACCAAAGCTGGGAAGAGATACAGACAACCAAAATGAAGAAGCTCGTAAGTCCCCAAACGGATTCAACCCAAAGATATCTTTTACAAGACACATTCTCATAAAACTAGCTGAATAAAAAGAAAGAGAGAATTTTGAAAGCAGCAAGAGAGAAAAAAGTACCTCACATACATGGGAACCCCTGTAAGGATATCAGGAGATTTATCAACAAAAAACTTGATGCCAGGTGAGTGGGTGATATATTCAAAGTGCTGAAATAAAAAAACACCTGCCACTCAGGAATACTTTACCCAGCAAAGCTGTCTTACAGAAATGAAGGAGAGATGACTTCACCAGACAAATCAAAGCTGAGGGAATTCCTCAACACTAGACCTGCTTTACAAGAAACGTTAAAAGGAGTTCTTCAAGTTGAAATGAAAGAGCATTAATTAGTAACATGAAAACACATACAAATATATACCACATTGATAAAAGTAAACATATAGTTAAATGTAGAATACTCTAATACCATAATATGGTGGTGTATAAGTGACTTAATTCCAATATAAAGATCAAAGGACACGTTTAAAAAATAAATATAGCTATCACTTTTGGCCCTGGCGTTCTCAAATAGTGGCATATCACAAGATTCTAATGCATAACAGAACTGAGGATTTCATTTCTAGTATTATTAAATGGACAATCTAAATGAGTAAGTCCCATCCCAAAAGAAAAAGAAAACTTTATTAATAAGTATATGCTGATAAATTATCACATGAAAATGATCTAAGAATACCACTGAGGCTGAATTAGTAATCAAAATCATTCCTACGAAGAAAAGCCCAGAACCAGATGTTTTCACTGGCATATTCTATGAAACATTTAAAGAAGAGTAAATGCCAATCCTTCTTAAACCATTCTAAAGAATTCAAGAGGAGAGAATACTTCCAAAATCATTTTACTAGGTCAGCATTGCCTTGTTACCAAAGCTAGACAAGAATGCTACAAAAAAATAAAATGATAAACCAATATCATTGATAAACATAGATGCAAAAATGCTCAGTAAAATATTAGCAAACTGAATTCAACAGCACTTTAAGAAAATAATACACCATCGTGAAGTTGGATGTACCCATGAAATTCAAGGATGGTTCAGCAGATGCAAATCAGTAAACTTGACACACCACATTAACGATATGAAGAGTAAAAATCATATGATTATCTCAATAGACACAGGAAAAGCATTTGGCAAAATTCAGCATCCATTTATGATTAAAAAAATAAGACTGTCAACAAGGTAGGTATCAAAGGAATATACCTCAACATAATAAAGGTCATGCTTGAGAAGCCCACAACTAAGATCGTACTCAACAGTGAAAAGCTGAAAGCTTTTCCTCAAGGGTTAGGAAAAAGACAAGGATGCCCACTCTCACCATTTATACTCAGCATAGTATTGGATGTCCTAGCCAAAGCAATTAGGCGACAAAAGGAAATAAAAGCCAGCCAAATAGGAAAGAAAAAGTGAAACGGTCTCTCTTGGCAGCTGACATGATCTTATACATAGAAAACCCTAAAGAGGGCACCAAAAAGCTGTTAGAACTAATAAAAGAATTCAGCAAAGCTGTAGGATACAAAATCAATATATGAAAATCATTTGCATCTATAAACTAACAGAAAACTATCAGAGAAATTAAGAAAGTGATCCATTTATAATAGCATCAAAAATAACAAAATATCTAGGAATAAATTTAACTAATGAAGTGAAAGATCTTTAGCCTGAAAACCTAAGACATGGATGAAATATATTGAAGAAGACATAAATAAATGGAAAGATATCCCATGTTCATGGCCTGGAAGAATTAGTATTGTTAAAATGTCCATACTACCCAAAGTGACCTGCAGAGATAGTGAAATCCTTGTTAAAATCCCATGGGCATTTTCCCCAGAAATATTTTTTAAAAATCCTAAAATACTTGTGCACCCACAAAGGACCCCCAAATAGCCAAATCAATCTTGCAAGAGAAGATATCACACTTCATGATTTCATAATAAGGATAAGGATAATAAGGGAAACAATATGGTAGTGGCATAAAAAATAGACACACAGATAAATGGAACAGAATCAGCAGTCCAGAAATAAACGCATGCATATATAATCAACCAATATTTGAGAGGGGAGCCAAGCATACACAATGGGGAAAGGAACGTCTTCAGTAAATGGTGTTGGAAAAACTGGATATCCACAAGCAAAAGAATGAAATTAGACCCCTATATTAAACCACTGACAAAAATTAACTCTAAATGGACTCTCCCTATTTTGCAGCATAGATGAGTTTGTTCTTCTTAAATATAAGACTTGAAACCACAAAATTACTAGAAGAAAACATAGAGAAATATCTTCTTGATATTGGTCAGGGCCATGACTTTTTTTGATATGACGCCAAAAGCACAGATATCAAAAGCTAAAATAAATAAAGAGGACCACATCAAAATAAAATCTTCTGTGCAGTAAATCAACAAAACGAAAAGGCAACCTATGGAAAGGGAGAAAATATTTTTTAAAACATATATCTGATAAAGAGTTAATAAAAAATAATATGAGTAACATACAACTTCATAGCAAAACAAACAGTTCAATTAAAAAATGGCAAAGGAGTTGAATAGACATTTTTCTGAAGAATACATGCAAATAGGAAACCAGTACATGAAAAAATACTCAAAATCACTAATCATCATGTATATGCAAATCAAAACTTACAAGGGGATATCACTTCATATCTGTTAGAATAACTTTTATCAAAAAGGCAAGGGATAACAAGTGTTGGTGAAGATGTGGAGAAAAGGGAATCCTTGTACAGTTTTGGTGGGAATGTAATTTGTTACAGCCATAGAGAAGACAGTATAGAAGTTCCTCAGAAAGTTAATAGAACTATCATATGATCCTGCAATCCCATTTTTGGCTATGTAGCCAAAGGAAGTGAAGTAAGTATCTTGAAGAGAGATCTTTAAACCCATGTTCACTGCAGCATTATTCACAATAGCCAAGCTATGAAATCAACCTAAGTGTCTATGACTGGATGAATGGATAAGGAAGATGTAGTACATATTTGTAAAATGGAATGTTATCCCACCATGAGAAAGAAGGAAATCCTGCCATTTAGGACAACATGGGTAAACCCAGAGGACATTATGTTAAGTGTAATAAGCCAGAGAAAGACAAATACTTAGGATAAAACTTACAGAATATTTTCTATAATAAAAAAAATGAAGAAAAAAAACCCAAATTCATAGAAACAGAGAGTAAAATGATAGTTACTAGGGGCTCGGGAGTGAGAGAAATTGGGAAATGCTGACCCAAGGCTGTAAGCCTTCAGTTATAAGAAGAATAATTCTGGAGATCTAATGCACAGCTTGGTGACTATAGTTAGTAATAATGTGTACTTGAAATTTGCTAAGAGAGGAGATTGTAAGCTTTCCAACTACAAAAACAAAAAATATAACTATGTGAGGTGATAGATGTATTAATTAACTTGATTTTTGAATCATTTCACGATGTATTTGTGTAACAAATCATCCCATTGTACACTTTATATATATGCTATACATATGTGTATATCTATATATGCACACAGAATTTTATTACTATTTTATATAGATATATATATATACAATTTTGTCAATTATACTTTCATAAAGCTGGGGGGACTGTAATAGACACACAAAGGATAAGGGGAAAAGAATCAAAGCAAATAACTATGAAACATAATCAAATAAAGGAGGACATCAAGAAGGGAAGAGATTCAAAGAACAATTGTGAAATAGAAAACAATTAGCAAAATGGCAAAAGCAAATCTTCACCTATCAGTAATTACTTTAAATGTAAATGGATTAAGCTCACCCATTAAAAGGAATAGAGTCTCTGAATGATTAAGAAAAACAGGAACAAATGATATGCTATCTATAAAAGACTGTCTTTGGACTTAAAGACACAGGTAGAATAAAAGTGAAGGAATGGAAAAGATATTTCATGCAAATGGCAACCGAAAGAATGCAGGAGTGGCTAAACTTACATAAAAAAATTACTTTATGCCTAAAACTGTCTCTAGAAACAAAGAAGGTCATTATATTATAATAAAAGAGTCAATTCGGCAGGAAGGTATAACAATTTTAAACATATGTGCACTCCACACTACAACTCTTAAATATATAAAGGAAATAGACAGATTTCAAGAGGAGAAATTGACAGCAATACAATAATTTTGAGTTGATTTTTGTAAGTTGTGTAAAATAAGGTCCCAATTTCATTCTTCTGTATGTGGATATCCAGTTTTTGTGACACTATTTCTTGAAGAAACCATCCTTTCTCCATTGTGTTTTCTTGGCACTCATGATGAAGATCAGCTGACTCTATATGTGTGGATTTATTTCTGGGATCTCTATCCTTTTCGATTGATTTATTTGTCTGTTTTTATGCCGGTAACATATTGCTTTAATTAATGTAGCTTTATAATATATATTTTTTTCAAGTAATTTTATTTGGATTATAATGGTTTATAACCTTATGTAATTTCGGGTGTACCTTATTGTTTATCAGTTCCTGAATACATTTCATCATGCTCACCCCAGTAGTCTAATTTTTATCCATCACCATACATATGTGCCCCTTTATCCCTTTCACCCACCCCCCAACCTCCTTCCCCTCTGGTAACCTCTAATCTGTCTCTTTATCCATGTACTTGTTATCTTCCACATATGAGCGAAATCATGCAGTATTTGTCTTTCTCTGTCTGGCTTATTTTGCTTACTCATACACTCAAGCTCCAACCATGTGGTCACAAACAGGACAATTTTGTCTTTTTTATGGTTGAATAGTATTCTATTGTATATATATACCACATCTTCTTTATCCATTCATCTGTAGAAGGGCACTTTGGTTGCTTCCACATCTTGGCTGTTGTGAATAATGCTGCAATGAACATAAGGGTGCATAAATCTCTTTGATCATTGATTTCAAGTTCTTTGGATAAATACCAAGTAGTGGTGTAGCTGGATTGTATGGTATATCTATTTTTAATGTTTTTTGAGAAATCTCTATACTCTTTTCCCTAGTGGCTGCGCCACTTTGTAGTCCCACCAGCAGTATATGAGGGTTCCTTTTTCTCCACATCTTCTCCAACATTTGTTGTTTTTTTGTCTTGTTAATTATAGCCATTCTGACTGGTGTAAGGTGATATCTCATTGGGGTTTTGATTTGCATTTCCCTAATAATTAGGGATATTGAGCATGGTTTCATGTGTCTGTTGGCCATCTGTATTTCTCCCCTGGAAAAATGTCTGTTCATATCCTGTGTCCTTTTCTTGATTGGGTTGTTTGTTTGTTTTTTGTTGAGATGTATGAGTTCTTTATATACTTGGAGATCAACCCCTTGTCTGATAAATGATTTGCAAATATTATCTCCCAGTTGGTGGGTTGTCTTTTCATTTTGTTTATGGTTTCCTTTGCTTTGGAGAAGCTTTTTCATGTGATGTAGTCCCATTCATTAACTTTTTCTTTTGTTCCCCTTGCCTAAGTAGACGTGGTATTCCAAAAGATGTTGCTAAGATCAATGTCAAAAAGTGTATTGCTTATATTTTCTTCTATGAGTTTTATGGTTTCAGGTCTTACATTCAAATCTTCGATCCATTTAGAGTTACTTTTTGTGTATGGTGCAAAATAATGGTCTACTTTCATTCTTTTGTATGTGGCTGTCCAGTTTTCCCAACACCATTTATTGAAGGGACTTTCCTTTCTCCATTGTTTGTTCTTAGCTCGTTTTTCAAAGATTAACTGTCCATAGATGTGTGGATCAGGGAGTGTGTGATATCCTTAGCTTTGTTCTTGCTCAAGATTGCTTTGGCTACTCAGGGTCTTTTGTAGTTACCTATTAATTTTAGGATTATTTTTCCTATTTCTGTAAAGGATGCCATTGGGATTTGATGGGGATTGTATTGAATCTGTGGGTCACTTAAGGTAGTATGGGCATTTAAAAATATTGAAGATTCCAATCCATGAACACTTGGTAACTTTCCATTTATCTGTCTTCTTTAATTTCCTTCAACAATGTTTTATAATTTTCACTGTACGTGTCATTCGCTTATTTGGTTAAGTTTATTCCTAAGTATTATATTCTTTTTTGGTTATCATAAATGAGGTTGTTTTGTTAATTCTCTTTTCAGATAGTTTGTTGCTAGTGTATAGAAATGTCACTGATTTTTGTATATTCATTTTGTAACCTATGACTTTGTTGAAGTTATTTGTTCTAAGAACTTCTTTGTTCAATCTTTAAGATTTCCTAAATACATAATCATGTCATCTACATACAGAGATAATTTTACTTCTTCCTTCCCAATTTGGATGGCTTTCTTTCTTTTTTTATTTTTTAAAAAAATTTCTTATTGAGGTAACAATGGTTTATAACATAATATAAATCTCAGGTGTATATCATTATATTTCCATTTCTGTAGAGACACCTGGTGTTCACCATCAAAAGTCCAGTTGCCATCCATCACCATATACATGTGCCCCTCTACCCCTTTCACTTCTTCTTGACTAAATGCTCTGTCTAGGACTTCCAAGACTCTGTTGAATGAAAGTGAGAGTGGGCACACTCATCTTCTTTTTGATTGCTGAGGAATCAATCAATCATCCCAGCCAGAGATTCTGGGTACCTCTAAAAAATCTGTGCTCATATAACTTACTGTCTTTTTACTTAGCATTCCCCAGGAGTATAGAGTAAGCCAAGTCCCATCAGTGCCCTGTGATAGGCGAGATAGTAGTCAGTCCCTCCAATGGTGGCCAGAAATGTTGAGGTGCTAGAGGTGTGGTCCAATTCCTTCTGTATTCAGGGTAAAGCTAGGAGTTGGAGTTTACCATTCCACTCACTGTGCCCTGTGTTGGGGAGAGGAGCTATGGCAAAACACTCCTTCAAACCATATGCTCTTTCAAATCTTTATTTTGCTCTCTGAAGCCCCTAGGTGTCTAGCCAGTTGTGGTCTTTGTCATCTCTCAGAGAGAGGTTAAATGATGAAACCTATCCTTCAGGCAGCAGCTGGAAATGTTGGGGGTCTAGATGTGCAGTCTAACTCCTTCCAGAGAGAAGCTGGAACCTGGGCTTTATCACCTGCTCACTCTGCACTCTGCTGGGGGATGAACTGTGAGAAGTGCTTACACCCCTATTCATAACTGACCCTTTGTTCTCTGTAATCCCCAGAAGACCAGCAAATGCTGGGCCCTCTAGTTCCAGAGAAAGGCAAGTTAGAAACCAGACCCTGGAGTAGCAGTTGGAAAATTGGGGCCCTAGGTATGTCATTCCAACCCTTTGCTCCACAAGGAGAAGCTGGGAATTGGGTGTTCCTTTCCAATTGGAGGATGGTGCACCAGAGGTGGGGTTTCCAATGAGAATGTACCTCAGTTTCTCCTGCTAGTTAGGCTGTTGGTATTTTCTCACTTGCCTGATGTGCAGGAATCTGCCAGCCAGTTTTTGTATTTCTAATGAGAGGAATTGATACACCTTTCGCTGTTAATTCAATGTCTCTGTGGGGAGAGGGAGAGGTCTAGGAATCCTATTCCACCATCTTACTAATGTCACTTTTTTTTTTTTCAAATTTATACTTATGTTGGGTTTTGTTTGCTTTTCTTTTTCTATTCTCTTAACGTGGAAGCAATTCTTGATTTTCAGTCTTTATTCTTTTCTATTATAGCTATTTCATGGTAGGATTTCCTTTCATCACTACATTAGTGTCATCTCACAAAATTTTATTTAACATGCTTTTATCATCGTTCAATTCAAAATATTTAATGTCTTCCGTTTTGATTTCTTCTTTATCCATGCGTTATTTAATAAATGAAGCTGAGTTCTGTGAGGAGCTTTAGTTACTGACAGAAGTCTACTTTTACTGTGTTAAGTTATATGTAATTTGAGGAGTCATCACTTTGGCCTTAGAAGATCCAGGAATATGTTGATCTTTGGCATCTTCAGTGAACTCCTTATATCCGTATGGTTTTAAGTACGCGATTATGATGACCAACATTTCAAATTCTCAGAGCCAAAGGCAGCAGTAGCTATGGTGGAATATTCTCAGAGATCTTTACCTGATCTAAACTACTCCAATTGGTTAACTGAGTTCTGTGATTGCTTAAGAGATCCAACCAAGGGAATACCGAAAACAAGTTCCAGGAAAGGACCCATTGCTAAGAGAGCTCTGCCATGCTATAGGATTCCAGATCCACTAGACCAACAGATCTCGAATTATTTCTTGGAAGGAATTCTGAGTATTTTAAATCTTGCTTTGTTCCCAAAAATTTGAATAAATTATCTTGATTTAATATCTTTTGAAACTCACAGCCTATTTTCTCTGACACAAGAACTTGGATGCTTAGAACCTTTCTAGGTTATCATTTACAAACGACATGTGCTTGTCTTCTCCTTTGCTTTCTCCCTTTTAGAAACATGTTCAAAATCAGATATAGAAATTGAGAATGGATTTTTTTCTGAATCTAATTTTCAATATCCCTTAAATAAACAAACGCAATACAAGTGTAAACCAGGATATGTAACAGCAGATGGTAGAACATCAGGATCAATTACATGTCTGGAGAGTGGATGGTCAGCTCAACCCACATGCGTTAGTAAGTAATTGATGAGGTGAATATTCTTTATCCTGATGATCATTGTACAAAAAGTTACTTTTAAGATTAATTACTATTGGGGTAAACTATCAGTCCATCTTTCAGCTCAAGTTCTTCCCCTTTAAGACCTCCTGGGATTTCAAAACTACTTGAGGAAACTTATGTATATTCTGGTGTAAACTCATTTACTAGTAGCTGAGATCTTTTGTGCCTGTTGCACCCTCTTTTAAGTGATCAGACTTTATTGTCACAGTCTTTGGTCCTAGACATGAAAGGTATTTTTTTAAGTGAAGATATGAGTCCATAGGACATAATCTTAAATTATATATAAATTATATATTTGATGCTGTAGGGTCTGTCCATTTCTGAGTGATCCTCTCCGTTAGTAAATCTTCCTGAACATTTAATTAGTGGAGACTGAGAAACACTTCTACAGAGTACCAAATTTTGCTGTGTTGAAAGACTTCCCTGTTCCACTACCTAGATGTTTGTGATATTTTCTAAAAACAATTTGCTCAGTTTATCTTATTATCCTAAAGCCATACAGTGATATTTTTTGAAATTATATTAACTTATTCACTTTAAGTGAAGGGGATATTTATTTATTTACTTATTTATTTTAAGAGGTGAAGTAAGCTTTATTTGAATAACACTGGGTTGCAGTACAATGCTTCTACTTTTACCCATGTCTTTTTTTTTTAATTTTAATTTTTTTGGATGTACATCATATTTCGAATTCTGTATACATTACATCATGTTCACCACCCAAACACTTAAATTGTCCATTTAATTTCATTTCTTTTTCAATCTCTATGCTTACTATGGGCACTAGCCAAAGGAAAAATGATAAAATTTGCCCCCATATCAAACTCATTTTTTACTAAATTGTGATCAACTATCCATTGTAACACTATTGTGGAAGAGGAAATATCTCTCATTATTTTTTTACCACTATAATGTTGATTTATTTTTTTTAAAGCTTTATGGTAGCTAGCTAAATAACACATTTTAAAATTTGAAGTAAATTATGTGAACATTTATTAACATCACTGGTATAATGTTTGTGAAAATTGAGATTATTTTTTAACAGTTTACTTTCTTATAGCTAGCTAGAAACAATGGAACAGTCTCTACATTCAATTTTGATAAGCATTAAAGAATACACAGCATTTAAGAAAATATTTGGCAAAGCAAAATCAGCATGTGAGCTTTAAAAATTAGTATGTTGTAAAGTAAATTTTACAGAATGTTTAAAAATTTACTTGCTTTGTTGAAAATTAAGCTTTAACTCTGCTAATCCATTTTTCTCTGGCATATATGTCACAACTGTTAATAAGTTTGGCATCTTAATTCACAAAATGCTGTTCTGCTTTGCTACAATACATATGATACAAATGTAATGGCCTATTTTATTACTAGCATGGGATAGACACTAAGTATAAGTGAATTGAGAAAAGTGTTCTTAAAATAAATTTTTCAGAGAGTTTAAGTGATGAGAAAAATCCTATGTAGAAATTTTTTTTCGACTATTGATTTCAGGACAATGATTATCAGTGATATTCTTAGATTGTTGTCACGTGATAATTGATCAGCATATACTTATTAATAAAGTCATTTTTTTTCTTTTGGGATGGAACTTACTCATTCAGATTGTCCATTTAATAATGCTAGAAATGAAATCTTCAATTCTATTATGCATTAGAATCTTGTGATATGCCACTATTTGAGAATGCCAGAGCCAAAAGTGATGGCATGTGGTTTAAGCTCAATGACACATTGGACTACGTGTGCCACAATGGATATGAAAGCAGAGATGGACACACAACAGGTTCCTTAGTTTGTGGTTACGATGGTTGGTCTGATACAGCCACATGTTATGGTAAGTACTGTTTTCTCAGGTAATCTTTTGTTCAAGATTAACAAAATTAACATTAATTTTTGAAAATTTGAGTTATCTAGAGTTGTTTTATGGAACAAAGATTAAAATCAAGGTGTCTCCTTCTGGTTTAATGCAAACTGGGAGGAGAGGGTGTTTTGAAGGCCAAAGATAATAATCTACCTTTAACATCGTGCATTAAAGTAATGTTTCCCATGGGCCATATACATCGTAGGTTTGAGTTTAAAGTATAATTGTTTTTGTTATTCTAAATGCAAGTTTTCATATTATTTAAAATTGGGCGCTTATTGCGAAATTATAGTTTCTTCCAACTTACTCAGCTATTTCGCTCCTGAGTTTCTGCTTTATCCCTCCCACCTTGAGTGTTCATTTCTGCAGGTCCTGAGAGGAGGTCTTTATTTGCCAAATTGACAAGCTCTGTGGCCTATTACATGAATCCCTTTTCTGTTTGCCAATCAGCTGTCTGTTTTCCAGGATTAGAATAAGGCTTGACTCTCTGGAAAACTGAGTGGATGTAGAGTGTTCCAAGCCAAAGGAACAGTATCTGCAAAGCTTTGAAAACAAGACAATATTTAAGAAATATCAGGGTGAGCAGATTCTACTCAAGATGTGGGAGAATTTCACAAGCTGAGGCTGGATGGGAGGCAAAGGAAAGATCATCCAGATTATTTTAGGTTATGTTAGCATCTGGATTAATATTATGATTGATGAAAAATCATAAAGTAGTTTTAAAGAAAGGAATGATATAATTTTCTTCTGATTTTCCTTCTATGCTGTGCTTGTGGTGGACAAGAGAAGATTCAGGAGTCCATGTAGGGTAAGAAAGGGTGGAGATTGGGGTAAGGTGATTGCTGGAAGATGCAAGCAGAGGACAGATTTGGGATATGTTTTAGGGGTATAAAGCACATGTAATGTTACAAAATGACTTGTGTGCGAAAGAGTAAGAAGTCAGCTGAAATGTTTATTTGATTTTATTGTTCTAAAGAAGCAGGTAAACGGCAATGCCTTTTGGTGAAGTGGTTCTAGCAGGAGAGAGCACTTCGGAAGGATCATCACAAGTTTGGACTTTGACACATCATGGTTGAGCTGCCCGTGGACAGTGAAAATCAGATATGTAAACCACTGAGTTGGATGTATAGGTCCAGTCGAGAGATATACACGTGGGATTATCAACATATAAATGATGCCATCAAATTGGAAAAAAATGTAGAATGAAAGGAAAAGAGAGCTCGGGACTGGGCCCTGAGGCTTCCTGACATTTAGGCATCAGCTAGAAGAGGATTAGGTAGCAAAGTAGATGGAAAAAAGGAGGACCCAGGGAATTGAGAGGAAAAAGTGTGGAAATGAAGGTTCTCATAGATATGGAGAGAAGGAAATGACAGATGGAAAAGGGAATAGAGCAAAATGATTAATAGTGAAGCCTGTGGAGACAGCCTGGCCAGGTTTTACTTCCAGTTCTACCACTTGCTAAGCATGTTTATTATGTCAACAACCAAGCGTATTTGAAGCTTTGTTTACTCTTCGTTATCTGTAAAGTGTTTTAATATTTGCAATTGTCATAATTTTTCTAAAGATTGTTTTGATTGAGACTAAATTATCCATATAAAATTCTTGCCACAGGGCCTGCCGTAAAATAAATTCATGGAAACTGTAATTTGATTACATTATTATGATAATTTGAGTTGTAACTATTTCTAATTCAGTTGCTACATCCAGTTAGGAGACTAAAAATGCAATGGATTTGGCTATATCAGGGCCAACAATAACTGTATCAGAAACAGTTTTGGATGGAGTACATGGGGTGGAACCTAAATAGAATTTACTGAAGAAAAATGGTTAACAAAAAGTTTCATACAGTATGTAGGCATAACTCTTCCAAGAAGTTTGGCTGTGCCAGAAATAGAAAATTCATAATATTTCTAGATGAAATCATGCACTGAAGAGAGTATATTTCTTTAAAGATGGGAGACCTGAGAGTGGACTGAGGCTGAGGAGGATGGAGTGGAGAGCCAAGCAGGCAGAGATGAGGTCGATAGTTCCCTGTGAAGGTGGGAGGGAAAGGGAACCAGGGCTCCTGTGGAAGTACCAGGCTTCTGGCGACAGGGCTACTTCCAACTTTTCACAGGAAGAAGGAAGGAAAATGGATGTGTAAATGTCATGCTGGGAAGAAGCAGGAGCTGATCGTTTCTACCTTCCTTTCGTGTATGAGACAAAGTCATGTGAGATTGAGTGGTGCATGGGGAAAGGAAGGGAAGGAACACTAGGTAGACTAAAATAGGTTTCGAATAGAGCCTTCTGAGAGAAATGCAGGTGAGCTTCTTGCAGAGCTGAGGTAGACTTGCTTAGCAGCGTCTTGATCCCAGTTAAATTTGATTCACTCAGGCTGTCGACAAATACCTATCATGGGCTAGAAATAGGCTAGGAGAAAATGGTGAAAAACACAAACATGGGTCTGCCTTTCAAGAACTTTCATTTTAGCATAAAAAAACAGACAAATTAAGCCAAATAATGAATGAGACAGTAAAAATATTTTAATTATATTTTATATATGACTGTGGTCAAAGAAACATAAGAATCCAAGAGCTTAGAAAATAGGAGGGGATTGAGTGATCTACTTCATACAGGAAGGCATCTGTGCAAAGAAAGATTGAAAACTGTTCAGGATAGAGATAGGGGCCTGTGCTACAGCTGAGGCAGCAAAGAACTGGACCTATTTAAAAAATTCAATGATAATAATGCTTGGAGTGTTGAGTGACAGGCGGAGAGAGATAGAAGATGACATTAGAAGTGCAGGCAAAGGAGGGGTCATAAAGAGCTTGGACTTTATTCTAAGTAAAAGGAGAGGCTTTCATGATGATCATGAATTTCTTTTCTGGGAACAAAGGCAGATCTAGGATCTATGAAGCCAGAAGCTTTTATTATTTTCAGGGGCCTTCTTTAGAAAAAAATGCGAAATCATGAATCTGTAATTCCCATGGTCTTTCCAATGTCACCACATGACAGGAAAACGTGAAGGAGAGAAAGCAGGAGTGAGAGACAGCAGTAGAAACTGATGTGGCCAACGTGGCTTTCTATTACAATTTTTACAAAAACTTATAACCTTGTGAACACGTTGGTAGGAATTTGACACGATGTAGGCCTCCAAAAGTTGAAGGAACAAATGACAGCTTAGTATTCTTTGCAAGTAACTTCCCTCAACCGTGTGGCAGAAAATTGCTCATAGATTGATTGATATTTGAATTTATTTCAAATATCCTGGGTGTTCTCTCCTTTGGGGAGAGGTTTCCAATGAATCATTGTTACTATAATCCACTTAAGCCAAGCAATGTTTACAGCTATCTTAAATAAATTTTCACTTTAGTGTAAAAAATTCATACATTTCCAAGTCTCAGTGCTAGGATTTAGTATTTTGACTTTTGGATAAAGCCAAATACCTCTAATTCAGAGTATATCCATTCAAACTCTTCTTTAAATCATATTTCTTAAGTCACAATCTTTTTATAAGCACAACACTTGAAAAATAGCCAACAGCCAGGATATTTCATTGTCGTTAAGGCAGCTCTTCTTGCAATGTGATGAGATGGAGAATTTATATAAAATGAGCACAAAATATATAAACAAAGACTCATACAAATAAAAGAATTTCTACGTAGAAGACAGGAAAAGAATTTTAAGAGAGGATTCCCAATAGTTCTCATCAAATGTAACCTTCTCAAGTAAGCTACAAAACTCAACATTAAAACAACAAAAAAGTAAATTTAATTGAGTAATTTTTTGTGGCATTGCTTTTAAAAATAGTTAACAAATGCCTCATTTTATAATTGTGTTAATACTTGAGTTTTAGATAGTATAAAATTTCCTTTTAGTCTGATTCTAATTTTTGAATTCATTTTTAATTTTATAGGTTAATTAGCAAGACAGGAAAATTCCAAATAAGAAAAATGCATTTTTTGATAATATTTAGCAATGTCACAGATTTTACAAATTTTAAGGAATAATTTTAGGCAGTTCTAATTTGAATCAGAGTAATTAACAATTTATTAGTAACTAGTGTAAATTATAGGTGTAATAAGAATATATAGTTTTATATTATATGAATATTAAGAATAGTTACAGTATGCCTAGCTGTGAGGTCTTGAATATTTCTTCATTTTGTTTCATGTTTTTGATTGACTTCTTCACTTATAGAATATTAATCAGCAATTTTTAATGTTTCTCTAACTAAAATGCATTAGAAATATCTCTTTTGTGTGTTCTGGTTGTCCAATTATGTTCAACAATAATACCAATTTTTATTTAATTGTGCAATTTAAAAATTGTAGAATTCGTTTTTTTAATGTGAGGGAATACTTTTAGGTTTTGAGAGTACAAAAAATTTAACATTAAATTTTGTAAATATCAGTGAGAAAATCAGATCCAGTATAAGCAAGTTGACTTTACAAATAAATTTTCAGGACACATATGTTGCTATTCCATACCTGAATATTTCTCGAAAAGTCTCATATGGACTTAGAAGGTACACAAAACCTCATAAGTAATGTTTTCAAAGAAGAGGATTTGTCTGTTGCCTCTCTCTGTATGCTGTTGTGAGCGCTTCATTTTTACATGACACACATAAAATTTACTTTGGCAATTTTTATATATTGTCATTAAATTATTTGTTCTCTCTTGTAGAAAGAGAATGCAGTATTCCTCAAATAGAAAGATACTTAAATGTCGAGCCCAAGAAAGACATATACAAAGTTGGAGATGTGTTGAAATTCTCCTGCAGACAAAGACTTAGAAGAGTTGGAGCAGACTCAGTTCAGTGCTACCACTTTGGATGGTCCCCTGGTTTTCCAACATGTAAATGTAAATATGCATCTTACAATTTCTGAATCGTAAGTTAGAATTTTGGATATCAAGGTTCATTTTTCCTCTCTTAATTTGCTGTTGGCTTCCACAGTGTCTGTAATCTAATGCATTAAGCCAGAGGGATACCTATGAAGGACATGTGTTCCATAGTAGATACATCTTCTCTAAGAAATTAATCTCCAATTGTTTCTTGCAACATGTAGTGAAAGTCTCCATAGATACAGACATGATGTCTGACACTGGAGAGATTTATTTTCTTACTTTTCCTTTTGCCTACAATTCCATCATTAACATTGAACATTTTATAGAGTATGCACCTCACCTCAAGTTTTATTGAGTATGTCTAAACAATGTTCAAGCAGCTTATAGTCAGTTCAATCACAGGTATGACTTAATCAAAGCTACAATATGTTGATCAAATTCTTGCCTCAAATGGTGATATTTTTTCAAAAAGTTTTGATAAAATGTTTCCATGGAATATGAATACTTCTAGAATTAACACAACCATATTTATTAACTGGTTTGCATACAGCTTTAGAATATCTAGATTATTGAACATATTTTCTGGGCTTAAAATACACTTCCAATGTGCTAGTTCAGTTGTATGCAATCGAACTGGGAAACATGAATCTGAGGTAAATACTATTGTTTAAGAATGCTTTAGTGAATTATATAATAATAAATTAATTAAAGAAAAAAACTCTCCATTTTACTGGGTTTTTAAGTTGTAAAATGGACAATTTACCCAATAATTACACAGTCTTTCTGCTGTAGGGAAAGTACAATCGTGTCATCCACCTCCTCAACTTCCTAATGGGAAAGTTAAAGGAACACAGAAAGAGGAATATGGACACAATGAAGTGGTGGAATATGTTTGTAATCCTAGGTTTCTATTGAAGGGTCCTAACAAAATTCAGTGTGTTGATGGAGAATGGCCAACTTTGCCTATATGTGTTGGTAATGTATACAAAATATGAATATTTAAACTTAAATCAACTTTTTGTTGTTTTCATATGCACAAACAACTTATATCCTAAAGATAAACACATTTTTGTGAAAATTCACAGAGGACAAGAGTACATGTGGACATATACCTGACCTTGATCATGGCTATGTCCTGTTTTCTACTCCTCCCTATCGCCATGGAGATTCAGTGGAGTTCAACTGCAGAGAAGCATTTATAATGATTGGACACAGATCAATTACGTGTATTCGTGGAAAGTGGACCCAACTTCCTCAGTGCGTTGGTGAGAATACACTTCTCAAATTGACACAATAGACTTTAATACTTTTGTTGTAAAAACTATATTTACAACCATATTTTTGAAATTTAGAGATATTCTTGAAAATTTCAGGTCTTAAGTTGTGATGAATCCAAACATTTTTTTGCTGATAATTCAATGTGTCTACAGAGAACAAATACAAACTGGCAATAGAATTTTATGAATTTTTCTGTCCCTGATATTGACATTGTTTATCTTTATAAGCATAAAGCTAAACTTTACTTATAGATATTTATATGATTAAAACATGAGTTCTAATTACCAGGAAAATGCAACTATATTTGTACAAATACCAGTTTTGTTTTTCTATGATACTCTTTCTTTCAGGCCCCTAAAGGGAGTAAAGTTGAGAAAATATCCACTTGCTACACTCCTACAGGAATCTTGCCTCTCTCAGAGCTTCTATCAATGATAATTTCTCAGTCTGTTTCAAATGCAGTAAAAAAGAAGTTAATGAGCCAGAGAATGGGTGGGTCACAGGCCCTCTCAGTCAGGAGTGTAGCTCAGTCATAGGAGGCAGCTGGGATTGGGCCAGGAAACAAATCTGATTGATGCCCTTCACTCTGTAAGTGAATCATCCTGACCATTGGATGACCAAGCCTTTGATGACTACCTGGGAGAATCCTGGAGGCCCTCTTCCATTTTTCCTTTAGAATGAGTTCCTTCCTGGAGTTGTCCTGGGTCCTACACTCAAAGAGAGCCCTGGATGTCCAGTTTTACGAAATGAGAGTTTGAGTGGGTCATCTATAAGGGATCTTCCAACTCTGCTGTGTTGTGATTCTACAGAGGCCATAAGAGGTGCCAATATTATACATAACCTGCTTCATGTTTTTACCATGAACTTATCCATCAGATTTCTAGTCATTGCTTATCCCAAGGAGAAGGTAGAGCTGAGCCTCTGCTGCATTAGAGCAGGAAGTCGTAGCTGTTTTGTTCACGTGATGTATTCCTAACTCCCAAGAGACTGGCTGACATAAAGGAGACATTTATTAGGAATTTGTTACATGAATCAGTAAATTTTGTTATTCTTAATCCTTACATTTTTGCTAAACACATTCATGTCACAGGTATTGCCAGTCCTTCAAGAGTAAACTTCATCTTTGTCCTCTTCTATCTCCACAAATGATCTCACCTCACTTCATATGGGAGAAAAACCCAAGGTAGTAGCAGGCATGAAAACTCTCAACTTTTCTTCCTAACTTATACCAAACATCTGCTTTACTTATTACTCTCTTCTGATCTCAGAGTTTCCCTTTCTAAGGTGAATCCTCTACCTATATTCAACTTCACATAATCTCCTTCCAGCTGTCATAGGATTTATCCCAATTTTCTCTTCTCAGTGTCAATTTTTCACCTCCCTCCAGTATAGCTGGTCACTCTTCTCAATGTGTTTGTTTTCTCCTAATAAACAAAGAATCCTTTCAGAAACCAAGCAATCGTGAGACATAATGACAACAACCTCTATCACTCCTATTGACTGTAGCTCTTCCTTCAGTTTTCACTCCTTGAAGAATATCTAGTTTTATCTCCCTCAACACTCAGGACTAGTCCCCAAAATGGGACTATTTCTCCAGCCTCTGGTGTGTTTTGAATTAGTCTCCTTCAGCTTATGTTTTTTCAAGGTTGAAGTACAAAATCATTACTGTTTTTTGTCCAACTACTTGACTTTTCTTTATTCTGCTCATCTTCATCTGACTCTGATCATTAAAAAATAATGAACAAATACTACCAAAAACCTACACTGATAATTTATTAGAATCAATACAGACTCTTATCTGCTTTAAATTTTCTGTATAAAAAGCTTCTATAGTGAATTTTTTCACTCATACTGGAACCAGCAAAAATTTATTATTATGGCATTGTAATATTATTGAATTATAGGATGATTCATGAATAAAATGTGTTCTTAAAAATTCTAAGATTGTAGGGGCCGGCCTGGTGGCACAGTGGTTAAGTTTGCACACTCTGCTTTGGTGGCTTGGGGTTTGCTGGTTTGGATCCTGGGTGTGGATCTACGCACCGCTTGTCAAGCCATGCTGTGGCAGGCATCCCACATATAAAGAAAGGAAGATGGGCACTAATGTTAGCTCAGGGCCAGTCTTCTTCAGCACATAAAAAAGGAGGGTTGGTGGCAGATGTTAGCTTAGGTCTAATCTTCCTACAAAACAAAAGAAGTTCTAAGATTGTATATAGGAAAGAGGTCGTGACTTTAAGCTCCTAATTTCTTATTCCAGTTCTCTCTCTCTCGTTTAAATATCTGCTTAAATATTCACATTCTATATAATACATCTTAAATATATTTCCTATTATATTACCTTTCTTGAAAAAAATATATTTAAATTGGCAACTTTATATAGTCTAGTTCCACAGATAATTGTTTTTATTTTAATGTTTTAAGATTGTGGATTAAAAGTGATGTAGAGATGCTTGAGATAAAGAAACAAACGAATGCGAACATTTCCACGGATTTCAAATATGGAACAAATTTTAGTCATGAGATGACTTTTCACTGTGTAGATCATCCAAGAAAGTGACTCTCTTATGTTCTTCCAAAACCCAAAGTGCAAAATGTCTGTATGATGGCTATTGTCTCTGAAATTTCAAAGACCGGACACAGGACTTATGTTCATGCAGAATAGCCCATCTTATACAATATGATTGGGCATAACTTGATTGGTGGAATTTACAGGCATGCATTCTAATTTCATTATAGTATTGACTCTATAGCTGTTTTTCTGTAGTAGTTTCTTTGATGCTTTTAATTAGTCTTTTCAAGGAAATGTTTTATTTTACAGCAAGAGATGAACTTGAGACGTGCAAAACATCAAGCCTAATTGCACGTGAGGCAAAACTATCACAAAGGACTGAATTTTATCATAACACCAATGTGAGTTACAAATGTAAAGGAAAATACAAACACTCGGTCTGCATAAATGGAAGATGGGATCCTGAAGTAACTTGTAGAGGTAGGCTCTTATTTATAATGCTTTAAAATTTTATTCTATTTCTTCAATAAGTTGTGAAAGTAGTATTTTTGTGTCTTTTAAAATTTTTAGCTCTTTATTATTATAAATAATTTTCAAGCTGGAGGGTAATTTAGAAACTAACCTAAACACTGTTTCTACAAATTAATTGCATCAAGTGCAGTAGTCAGCTATATAGCAAACCACCTAGAAACTTGGTAGTTTTAAATTAACATCTGGGCAAGAGATGCGCTCATTACTATTAGAACAACATTGTTTCTAATTTCTTATATTACGCACAAATCCAGCTATGCCTATTATGTGTCATTGTATCTATATATGTATGTATCTATGTGTGTACATATTTACCTATCTAGTCACCTACTATCTATTTGTTTATCTATGTCTATCTTGAACACTCTGAGCCATACTGACAACATCAATTTCAAACAAATAGAGCAGAGTTCATTCCAGTTTTCCACTTTTCATATCTGTATTTCTCTTCTCTAAGTGTAGGGCACCTTGACTCACTGTCCTTGATATTTTTACCAATTTCCTCAAGCCTAGAACATACAGAAAGTAGTTTCATAGCAATATAAAAACAAATCTCCTATCTACAATTTAACATATTTTTAGTTCTGTTTTAAAAGAAACAAGTGATATTTACAGGCAGCAAAGTACACATAATACATTTTCTTCTAGAAGCTGTATAGTTTTACCTTTTATGTTTATGTGTATTATCCATCTTACATTAATTTTTGAGTATTGTGTAATATGGGAATGGGTATTCTTTATTATATGTGGATAGCCAGTTGTTCCAACAATATACATGGAAAAGATTTTGAAATGAAAATCAATTGACTATGGAAGTGTTGATTTACTTCTCGACTCTGTATTTAGTTCATTTAGCCATTTATCTTTCCTTAGCCATGACACATTGCCTTGGTAACTGTAGTTTTAAAGTAGGTCTTGATGTCTGGTAGATATATTTCCCAATTACGTTCTTCCTTTTCAAGATTGTTTTAGTTATGCTGGTCTTTTCATTAACATAGAAATTTTAGGGAACACATCAATTTCTATAAATTACCTGTTTGTTTAATGAGAGGGATGGCTTGTATAATGAAAGATAAATTATGGAGAATTGACATCTCAACCATATTGAGTGTTCAATCTGTAGACATGATATATCTCTTCAATTATTTATTTCTACGTCTATTTTCCCAGTAATGTTTTAAGTGTAGAAGATTTACAGTTCTAAAAAAAGATTCGTATTTTATGTTTTTAATATTACAAATTAATTTTTCACACTTATATTCTCCTATATTTTTGCTGCAAGTATAAAGAAATGCACTTGAATTTGGGATATTAATTTTATCCTCTGAAACTGTACTAAAGTTCCTTATTCATTTTAGGTATTGTTTTATAAGTAACTATATCATAGCAAATGCAAAATTTTATCTCTGCTGGTCCATTTTTATTTTGATTTTTTGTTTTCTTATCCTATTGAACGCACTAGGACCTCCAGGAAACTATTGAAGAGAAGTGATGAGAACAAGCATCTTTGTCTTGTTCCTGACCACTGGGAGCGGATATTAAAAATTTTACCACAAATATAATGTCAGTTTAAGATTTTTGTAGATGTCCTTTATGAGATTATGGGAATTTCCTTTTATCCCTACTTAGCCAAGTGAGAAATTGTACCATCAACTGCCGTTGAATGTTTTTAAATGCTTCTTATGCATCTATCGATATAACTTTATTAATTCTGTTAACGTAGTGAATTGCATATATAAATTTTTGAATGTTGTTCAAATCTCTCATTCCTAGAGTTAAGTCTACTTGGTGGGGATATTTTATTCTCTCTATGTTTTCATGTGCTTGATTTGCTGATATATTTTTAAGGATTCTTGCATCTGTGTTCATGGGGATATTAATCTACAGTTACTTTTTTTGTAATGTCTCTGCCAGGGTGTTATTAGGGGTAGTGTGGCCTCGTAAAACAAATTGAGAAGTGCTGTCTTCTCCTCTGTTTTCTGAAAGTACATCTGTAATATTATTATTGTATTTTTTTCCCTTAAATGATCGATAGAATTCACCTGTGAAGTCATCTGATATGTAGTTTACTTTTTTGGAAGGTTTTCTTCATGGAAAATTTAATTTCTTTAATGGGTAGTGGGCTATTCAGATTTTCTATGCTGTCTTTTGTCAAAATGTAAGGAAGTTGAATTTTTCAAGAAGTATCTCCATTTTATCTAATTTATCAAATTGATTGGTATGCAATTGTGTTTAATAGTCACTTAATATTCTATTTTCTTTCTAATTCTATAGTATCTTCAGTGATATCACATCTTTCATTCTTGATATTGACATTTGTTTCCCTCTTTTATCTTGCTCATTCTTCTCATGGTCTTTTTAAATTAATATTTTGTAATTAACTTTAACACAATTTTCTCTCTTGTCTATTTTTTAGCTTTATTAACATTCACTATTTTAGCTTTGGTAGTTTTCTTTTTACTATTTGTCTTTCTCAATTTTCTCTATTTCCTCTCTTCCAGGGAATCATTTCCTTCCAAATACTTTGATTTTTTTTTTTTTTGAGGAAGATTAGCCCTGAGCTAACTACAGCCAATCCTCCTCTTTTGCTGGGGAAGACTGGCCCTGAGCTAACATCCATGCCCATCTTCCTCTACTTTATACGTGGGACGCCCACCACAGCATGGCTTTTGCCAAGCGGGGCCATGTCCGCACTCGGAATCCGAATCAGTGAACCCTGGGCCGCCGAGAATCAGAACGTGCGAACTTAACCGCTGCGCCACCGGGCTGGCCCCTAATTACTTCGATTTTAATTTTACTCTTTTTCAAATTTCTTAAGCAGAAATGAAAACATGGATTTAAACCATCCTACTTTTTAAATATAAACTTTTAACCCTATATTTTTCTTTCTTTCTTTTCTTTTTCTTCTTCTCCCCAAAGCCCCCCAGTACATAGTTGTTTATTCTAGTTATAAGTCCTTTTGGTTGTGCTACATGGGACGCCACCTCTGCATGGCTTGATGTGTGGTGCGATGTTTGCACTCAGGATCTGAACCAGCGTAAGCCCGGGCTGCCAAAACCAAGAGTGCAAACTTAACCACTTGACCACTGCGCCAGCCCCCATTTTTCTTTCTAAATAGTGCTTTAGTTGTGTCTGAAAAAATTTTATATCCATTTTATTTTCACTTAATTCTGTGTGAAATATTTTCTAATATTCTTTGTGGTTTCATCTTTGACCTGTCAGTTACAAGTTTGTTGTTTAATTTCCCAATATTTATGTTTTTCCAAACAATTTATTCTCTTTTTACAGCTTTATTGTGGTGTGATTGTTGTATAAAGTACTGACATATTTAATATATATAATTTGATAAGGATGATGGATGTTTGCATAGATGATTTATTCTTATTGATTTCTAATCTAATATTTTTGTCACAGAGCAGACTGTAAGATTTCATATTCTGAAATTTATTCTTGCTTCTTTTACTGCACAGCTTATTTCTTAACTTTGTGATGGTTTCACTTTCGTATAAAAGCACACATATACTCTAGTTGTTGGATCAGGTTAAAGTGGTTCATGGTGTTCTTCACATTTATCTATGTCCTTTAAAAATTTTTGTCTAGTTGTTCTATCAGTCAGAGGAAGAAAGCTCTCAGTATTGCTAACTAGCATTGTGGATTTGTCTATTTCTTCCTTTCGTTCTGTCCATCTATGCTTCACGTATTTAATGCATTTTTACATACATCTACATTTATGATAAATCTGTTGTGAGTTATTTTTATAATGATAAAATATTTCTTGATTATTCCTGTAATACTCCTTGTCTTGAAATCTATATTATCTTATTGTAACATAGTCAATTTATTTAAAACAATTGTTCATTTCCGTGTCATAAATAAATTTCCAACAGATTTCAAGTAATCAATGTCCTCAAACCATTCTCTCTAAATTAAAAGCAAAAGTAAAATAATAAAAGAACTAGCCACACACCTTATTCACCCATCTTACACATCTCAAAAATAAAAAAAAATCCTTTTATGAATGATTAACTAACAGAAAATACTTTAAATTAAATGACATTGGTAGCAGTAGACATTGAGATCTGGGATACAGCAAAGGCAAACCTTTTGGGTTACTATTTATAGCTTTAAAACATGCGTTATAAAACAAAGAACAAAATGAAGGCAATAAGTATTACAATCTAGAAGCTAGAGAAGAACATACATCCAAAGAACATCGAAGGAAAAAATAACCAAAGCATCAATTATTATTATAAGAATCTTAAAAATGCATAAACAGCTGATTTGCAGAATAATAATTCAGCTTTTAGTGAAATTTAGTATAGACCAACCTCTGGCAAGATTTATCAAGAGAAAGTTCAAATTAAGACTATTGAGTCAAAGACGGTTAAACATTAGACAAGAAGAAAATAAATCCTTGCAAATATATAGAAAAATATGCCAATATATTTAAAACAGAACTATGAAAAAAATATTTTTGATGGAATATAACAAACTCCTATTGACTTAGGTAGAAACAAAAAATCTGACAATAATAATCATGAATGAAATGTATTAAGTCAAATATTTACCTGAATTGAATAGAAAATGTTGGACAATTGAAAGGATTTACAAGACTTCCCAGTGTATACTTGCAGAATTAAATAAAGATACAGTAGTGAAATTTTATTTCATTTCATCAATATTTCTTTCTTTCATCAATTTTTCCATTATTTTCAAGTTCAATATCTTTAACGAAATAGAGACATAGTATGACAAGAGAAAGTAAAATCAAGAAATCATGGAGAGGTTCTAAAGCTTCCAGATGTAGTCATTCAGAGTCTTCCCTTAGTTGAACAGGACATGCTCTATCTTCAGATTGGGAACTGCCAAGACATAGCTGAGGTATCTGAGTTTTATGGGCGTTCAGACACAAGTTTACAAAGGTATCTTTTATAGCCTGCTGGTCAGGTAACTAAAGCCAGATTGTCTAATCTGTTCAACTGGGTGCATTTCATCAATCCATATATCCCTTAGCAGTGTGTAGATAAGCTGGTAAACGGTATCTCAGGAGGAATTTTGAGCTTTTCACAACACACTATAAACCACGGTTGAACGTAGCTAATTCTCATCTTGGCCGAGAAGCTCTATCAAATTAATTGATCATGAACTGCATACAATTCTTCCTCTGTAATCACCTTCCATTGGTAGAACATACTGTGAGGATTTTAATCTAATCCCAATACATTTGATCATGGATATCTGTGCAGAAGATTCTGGTATCAGTCTTTATTTAATGCCTGGTATGGAATGACTAATTCAGGTAGAACATCTAATGGTTAGAAATAATCAAAGTTGGTTTTACATAAATTGCACAAGATTAATGAAAGAAAGAATAAAAGGAAGAAACTCCAAGGAAGATCATGAGAATATAAACCAAATGTGATAGATTAAAGGGCTTAACAAACTGAAAAGTATAACACATTGAAATATAGAACATAACTTTATTATTTGATCACTTATGGTACGTTATTATTGAGTTTTCTGTTTTCTGGATTATCCTTTGAATATTTGTAACTTATGATTTTTAACCAAGAAATCTAATTTTAATATTTTTAGAAGTACGCATACAATCGTGCCCACCTCCACCTCAGATTCCCAATGCTCAAGATATGACAAGTACAGTGAATTATCGAGATGGAGAAAAAATATCTGTTCTCTGTCAAGAAAAATATCTAATTCGGGGAACAGAAGAAATTGTGTGCAAAGACGGAAGATGGCAGTCAATACCACGCTGCATGGGTCAGTAGTGCATAATTTGCTTCACGACATTCTTTCAAATAAGCTAATACTCCCCTGTGCTTTGTGTAGATGAACAAAATGAAGATCTGTCTCTATACCTGTTCGACTCTATCTTCAAACAGTGAATTACAATCTAGGTATACAAAGCAATCAGCATCCTTTCGCTTCTACTGTGAAATGAATATAGACAAAATCTTTGGGTTACTATGTAGATACCAGATAAAATTTCTGTTCAGGCCTATTTTACTCCTCATGATGAACAGGACAAGAATGAAAAGGCATATTGAACAAGTGGATAGTAGCATAGATTTAGTGGGACACACATCCTTGCAGATTTCAAATAGTTTTCAGTTTTAAAAGAATTCCATTTGTTCAAATTATCCTTATTTTAAAATCCCAAATGGTATTTAATTTTACTTTTCAGTTTAAACATTGTATTTGTGTTTGACTCTTTGATTTCTATTCTTCATATAGAAAAAATTCCATGTTCTCAACCACCTCATATAGAACATGGAACCATTAAATCATCTGTCTCTTCAGAAGGAAGGAAACAGAGATTTGAACCCAAGCTTTATGTACATAACACCAGATTAAGTTACATTTGTGAAGATGGTTTCAGATTATCTGGAGGAAATGGGATAACATGCCACATGGGAAAATGGAGTTCTCCACCTCAGTGTGTAGGTAAGGACAGTATACAAACTAAAATCCTACTTTCAGTACAATTCATTAAAAATAATTCCTTTGTCATCAAAGTCATGAGACAGAATCCTTTAGATTTCTAAATATATAAAATCATTTATGTATTTACTATCATTTATATGTTTACATATTTTACCAAATAATTTTTGCACAATCAAATCAATCACGTTTTTGTTAATTTCTTCGGTTTGTTATAGAATCACTTCAAATTCTGGCTTTTGTTTTTGGTATTAAAAGTGGATGTGTAGTGTAATTAAACCCACCTATTTGCAGTTATACCTGTTCATTTTCTTACCTATTCATGTAAGTTGTAGTGTTTGCTTTGTCATTAGGTTTTAAAAAATTTTCTTATGTTCTTCCTACAATGTCCCTTCTGATTTCTTACAATATATAGTACTTTTCTGAAGACCATTAACTCTCAATGTGTTCTCTTTTATTGTTCATAATTGATTAGAGAGGTATTGATAGTTTTTCATAAACATATTGACATTTTTATTGAAGTTCTTGCTCAAGTTGACAGCTGGACACACACAAGAATGGTGGTTTTAGGAAGCTTTTTTGCATATTCTCTGTAATGTGATGGTAGCTCCTGTGTGATCATTTCTTGAGAAATGAAACTATGAAATATGACAACCAGTACATAAAATTAAATTTCAAAGTTTGTGAAACCTGGAGTCATTCTTTCATTTTTCTTTTTGTTTAGGAATTCCTTGTGAACCACCACCTTTGATTCCGCACGGTGTTCTATCTCATGAGTTAGACAGTTACCAATATGGAGAAGAAGTGATGTACAGCTGTACTGAAGGTTTTGTGATTGATGGACCTGCATCTATAAAATGTTTAGGAGGAAAATGGCCCCGTCCACCAGAATGCATAAGTATGGTGCATTTAATTTTGTTCTAAGGCTGATAAATATCTTTAACTCAGAGCATAAATAGTACAAATATGAAACTAAGGAATAATTCTAGAATTTAAGAATGTATCACTGGAAAGTTCTGGATTCTGGTAGAGAATTAATAGCCCTAGTAATAAGAAAAGTTTGAAACGTGAGCCAAATTATTTCATTTTCGCATTATCTTGTGTGCACTTGCAGCATCCTCTGATACATTCTCAGACCTTTCATCTCTCGTCCTGTATCACATCTAGCCCCTGCACATCCATCTCATTATTATTCAATTTATGTTCATCAGTTATCTCCTTACAAATATATAAGTTTCTAAGATATTTAACATAACTGAAATTAAACATATAAATGTAACTTTGACAGAAACACAAAGTAGAAATACATCCATAATGTCAGTGGTCTGTATGGGCAAATAAGAATCTAGATGTAAGAAGTATGGTCTCAAGCATTACATCCATCCATATCTCTCCAGGCTTTCAAAACCACTATTGCCATGTTATACTTTTGATAAATGTAGAACCATTCAATGCAATTAAGTCAAGACTGCTAACATATTTTTTCAAATTATAAGAAAAATGTTGTACAGTGTTCACTGGTTTGATATGTATCTAACCATTATTGAAGAAAGTAATTATTGGCCGTTATGTATTTTTAACACTTTACTGAACAAATATGTATTCTTTTTTTCTTTCAGAAACAGATTGTTTTAGCTTACCCAGCTTTGATGATGCCATACTCATAGGCCAGAAGAAGGAATCATATAGGTCAGGAGAACAAGTGTCTTATAAATGTCCAAAATATTACCAATTGGATGGATCCAGTATTGTCCAGTGTATTAATGGCCAATGGATAGGAAGGCCAACATGCAGAGGTAATTTGATGAAATTTTAAAATTTATTAATAAAGTATCTTAAGGAATATAATACAGAATTGCCACTAGCATCATTAAACACTGGACATAGATTATTTTTTTCAGCCAAGTTTTTAGGCCAAAGAATTCTTATACCTTAACGTAAAGGGATGGAATTGCGTACTCAATGGTTAATCTTATAGCCCAATAGTTCTCCAAGTGTGGTCCCTGGAATAGCAGCATCAGCATCTTCTGGGAATTGTTAGAAATGCAAATACAAATTTGCAAATACACAGGATCAGTCAGACCTGTTGAATCACAAACTCTGAGGGTGCAATCCTGAAACTGTTTTAACAATTCCCAAGGGATTCCATGCACACTTTGGGTTAGGAATCATAGTTACAGTCTACTATACTTTATATCCACCTGAATGAATCTCACTGATGAATTACACATTGCTTGTAGAGTCCTTTAGCATTTGCCCCATCCCAATCATTAGAGAGTGTTTTTATAAATTATACATTTAATTTCTGTTATGTTTTTACACTTCCTATTTGAATACTTAGATTAATCATCATCTTCCTTCCACTATGGTATTCTTCAAGGTGTGTTCATTCTTGACTTATTCTCTAAGGAAGTGGCTACTTGCAATTACTTTTCTAGGAGCCTAAAATTACAATTCACAAACAGGATGATTGCAAACCAAATTACACTGTCAAGTAATCTCTTTATTATTTTTTGTGGTTTATAAATTCTTTTTTTAATTTATGTAATTTATAATATTTATTTTATTATTTATCAAAGGGAAATGTCTAGGAAAACTTACATTTTCAATGACCTACACACACACACGCGCACACACACACACACATAAATGTCTACCAACAGTCTAATAAAGGATGGGAGAGAGTTTAAGGTATAGTAGCTTAAATCTTACGAAACAGTACTTTATCCCCCTTTCCTCAATCTCACATTTAAGTTTATTAAAAATAGCAGTCTTTTATGACAGATTAACGATTGATTTTAAATCTTCCTTGAGATATATTTGGAATCTCATTTGTTGATTTGCCATTCAAAAATGATCATTACCTTGGGGATACTTTTTTTCTTTCTCTTCAGATGTTTCCTGTAAGAAACCACCCAAAGTGGAAAATGCTGTTATACCAAATGAGATGTCTAGGTATCCATCTGGGGAGAGAGTACATTATGAATGCATCAAACCTTTTGATCTGTTTGGGGAAACAGAAGTGATATGTTTGAATGGAACCTGGACAGATCCACCTCAGTGCAAAGGTAGAGTATCTTATTTCCCCTCAAATTTGAGAGTATATATTAGGGACAAAATATGTTGATATTAAATACAGAATGAAGTAGTTTTTACGGAATAAATTTTTTAAGTGTAAATAAAATGATGGGGCTTAAATCTAATTCTTTTTGTGGACTGAATAAGTAATACGTTGTGTATATGTATTTATGAAAGATTTGATCAGATTAGGACAGTTTGTATCATGGATAATTTCCTATCGTAAGCATTAAGACACAGTTATTTCCTGAGGAATAAATTCTTAAAGATACCTTAAGTACATTTGACAGCGCTTTGAAATTCTACTTTGAGACATGGAATAGATAGTGGGGGAGGACATAGAATGTGATTTAATTTGGGCTTTTTTAGCTTATGAATTATATTTAAGGGTGTGTTATTAGCTGAGCTCATCCATGGAATTAGTGTATATAGAAAAAAAGCATCTGAGAACTGGGTCATGGGACACTCCAGTATTTAGAGTTCAGGAAATAAGTGAAGCCAACAAAGGAGATATTATACTAGCCATTTATAGTTTTTTAAGTTAAGTTTTACCTGGTATATATTTTTCCAGTCTTTCACTTTGAGCCTTCCTATGTTTTCATGTTTGAAATGAGTTTCTGTAGACAGCATATAGTTGAGTCCTGTTTGTGTGTCCGCCCTGCCATATTCAGTCTTTTTCTAGTATATTTAGACCGCTTACAATTAAAGTAACTATTGCTATGTTAGGGGCTGTGTCAGCCATTTCATTCTTTGTTTTGTGTGCTTTTCCTGTGTCTCATTCCTGTCTCCTTTTCTTGCTTAGATTTTTTTGAAATTTTAAAATAATTTTATATATAGAGAGAGATATATATAATTCTTGAGTATGTCTCTTTGTACAGTTTTATTAGGGGTTGCTCTAGGTACGAAGATATACATATCTGGCTTATCACACTCTAATGGTATTGACATTTTACCACTTCAAGTGAAATGTGGAAAATTTACTTTCATTTAGGGTCCATTTACTCTCCCCACATTTTAAACAGAAATTATATTTACCCTTATTTTTTATCAATTCTTTTGTTTTTTCTTTCTTTGTCAAGTCTCAGTCCTCCTGTTATCATTTCCTTTCTTTTATTAAAAAAATTTCAGGAGTACATCATTATATTTTGATTTCTGTATATATTACATCATGTTCAAAACCAAAAGACTAGTTACCATCCGTCACCGTAAACATGTGAGAATCACCCCTTCCCTCCTCCTCCTCTCTCCCCTCTTCCCCTCTGGGAACCACCAATCCAATCTCTGTCTCTATCTGTTTGTTTGTTGTTGTTTTTATCTTCTACTTATGAGTGAGATCATATGGTATCTGATTTTCTCCCTCTGACTTATTCTGTTTAGCATAATACCCTCAAGGTCCATCCATGTTGTCACAAATGGAAAGATTTCATCTTTTTTATGGCTGAGTAGTATTCCACTGTGTATATATACCACATCTTCTTTATCCATTCATCCCTCGATGGGCACCTAAGTTGCTTCCCAGTCTTGGCTATTGTGAATAATGCCACGGTGAACACAGGGATGCAGATATCTTTGTGCATTCAGGCTTTCATGTTCTTTGGATAAATACTCCAGCATGGAATATCTGGATCTCATGGTAGTTCTATTTTTAAGTTTTTGAGGACTCTCTATACTATTTTCCATGATGGCTGCACTCATTTGCATTCCCAGCAGCAGTGTGTGAAGGTTCCCTTTTCTCCACATCCTCTCCAACACTTGTTATTTCCTGTCTTGTTAGTTATAGTCTTTCTGACAGGTGTGAGGTGATATCTTATTGTAGTTTTGATTTGCATTGCCCTAATAATTAGTGACATCGAACATCTTTTCATGTGTCTGTTGGCCATCTGTATATCTTCTTTGGCAAAATGTCTGTTCAGATCTTTTGTCCGTTTTTTAATTGGATTGTTAGCTTTTTGTTGTTGTTGAGATGTATGAGTTCTTTACATATTTTGGATGTTAGCCCCTTATCAGATATGTTATATGGTTTGCAAATCTCTTCTCCTAGTTGTTAGGTCATCTTTCAGTTTTGTTGATGGCTTCCTTTGCTGTGAAGAAGCTTTTTGGTTTGATGTAGTCCCCTTTGTTTATCTTTTTCTTTGATTTCCCTTGCCTGGTCAGACACAGTATTTGAAAATATGCTCCTAAGACAGATGTCAAAGAGTGTACTGCCTATGTTTTCTTCTAGAAGTTTTATGGTTTCAGGTCTCACATTCAAGTCTTTAATCCATTTTGAGTTGATTTTTGTGTATGGTATAAGATAATGATCTGTTTTCATTCTTTTGCATGTGACTGTCCAGTTTTCCCAGCACCATTTATTGAAGAGATTTTCCTTTCTCCATTGTATGTTCTTGGCTCCCTTGTCAAGAATTAGTTGTCCATAGATGTATGGGTTTATTCCTGGGCTATTAATTCTGTTCCATCGATCCGTGTGTCTGTTTTGGTGCTAGTGCCATGCTGTTTTGATTACTATGGCTTTGTAGTATATTTTGAAATCAGGGAGTATGATACTTCTAACTTTGTTCTTTTTTCTCAAGATTCCTTTGGCTATTCAGAGTCCTTTGCTGTTTCACATAAATTTTAGGATTCTTTGTTCTATTTCTGTGAAAAATGTCATTGGAACTTTGATATGGATTGCATTGAATCTGTAGATTGCTTTAGGAAGTATGGATATTTTAAGTGTTTTACTCTTCTAGTCTAAGTGCATGGAATATCTTTCCATTTCTTTACATCTTTTTCAATTTCTTTCGATGATGTTTTATTTTTCAGTATGCACGTCTTTCACCTCTTTGGTTAAATTTATTCCTAGGTATTTTATTACTTTTGCAATTGTAAATGGGATTGTATTTCTATTTCTCTTTCCACTACTTCATTGTTAGTGTATAGAAACAAAACTGATTTTTCTATGTTGATTTTGTATCCTGCAACTTTAGTGTATTCTTTTATTATTTCTAAAAGTTTTTCGGTGAATTCTTTAGGGTTTTCTCTATATAAAATCATGCCATCTGCAAATAGTGACAGTTTCACTTCTTCCTTCCAATTTGGATCCCTTTTATCTCTTTTTCTTGCCTGATTGCTCTGCCTAGGACTTCCAATACTATGTTAAATAAGAGTGGTGAAATTGGGCATCTTTGTCTAGTTCCTGTTCTTGGGAAGCATAGCTTTCAGATTTTCTCTATTGAGTATGATATTGGCTCTGGGTTTGTCATATATAGCCTTTATTATGTTGAGATGCTTTCCTTCTGTACCCATTTTACCTACAGTTATTTTTAACTACATCTTTTTTTTAAGATTTTATTTTATTTATTTTAAACAATTTTCCTTCTTCTCTCCAAAGCCCCCTAGTACATAGTTGTGCATTTTAGTTGTGAGTACTTCTAGTTCTGGCATGTGGGACGCCACCTCAGCATGGCTTGACGAGTGGCGCCATATCTGTCAGTTTTGTTTATCTTTTCAAAGAACAAGCTCTTGGTTTCATTAATTTTTTCTATTTTTTTTATACTCTTTATTTCTGCTCTGATTTTCTTTATTTCCTTCCTTCTACTGATTTTGGGCTTTGCTTGTTCTTCTTATTCCAATTCCTTTAGGTACACTGTTAGATTGTTTGGGATTTTTATTGTTTGTTAAGATAGGCCTGTATTGCTATGAACTTCCCTCTTAGAACTGCTGTTGCTGTATGTCATAAATTTTGGAGTGTCTTATTTTCATTTTCACTTGTCTCCAGATATTTTTTGATTTCTCCATTGATTTCTTCATTGACCCAATGGTTTTTCAGTAGTATTTTGTGTAATCTCCACATATTTATGGATTTCTGATTTTCTTCCTCTAGTTGATTTCTAGTTTCATACCATTGCTGTCAGAAAAGATACCAGGTATTATTTCAATCTTCTTAAATTGATTGATACTTGTTTTGTTGCCATCAGTGTGGTCTATCCTGGAGAATGTTCCATGTGCATTTGAAAATAATGTGTATCCTGCAGTTTTTGGATGGAAAGTTCTGTATATACCTACTAAGTCTAAGTGGTCTAATGTGTCACTTAAGGCCAATGTTTCTTTTGATCTTCTGTTTGAATGATTTATCCACTGGTGTAAGTAGAGTGTGAAACTCCCCTACTATTATTGTGTTGCTGTCTGTTTCTCCTTTTATGTCTGTTAATAATTGCTTTATATATTTAGGTGCTCCTATGTTGGGTGCACCAATGTTTACAAGTGTTATATCCTCTTGTTGGATTGTTCAGTTTATCATTATGTAGTGCCCTTCTTTGTCTCTTGTTACAGTTTTGTTTTAAAGTCTACTTCTTCTGATACCAGTATTGCTGCCCCAGCTGTTTTTCATTGCCATTTGCATTTCTCCACCCCTTCATTTTCAGTTTGTGTATGTCTGAAATGTGTCTCCTGTATTCAGCATGTATATGGGTCTTGTTTTTGCATCCGATTAGTCACCCTATGTCTTTTGATTAGAGCATTTACTCTATTGACATTTAAAGTAGCTATTGATAAGTATGTATTTATTACCATTTTGTTACCTTTTTTCTGGGTATTTTAGTGGTCCTTTTCTGTTCCTTTCTTCTTTTGCTCTCTTCCCTTGTGGTTTGATGTCTTTCTTTAGTATTATGTTTGAGTTCTTTTCTCTTAATATTTTGTGTATTTATTATAGGTTTCTGGTACGTGATTACCATGAGGTTCATATATAATAACCTAGTATATAGCAATCTATGTTAAGTTAGTGATCTCTTATGATTGAACTCTTGCTAAAAGCTCTACACTTTTACTCCCCTCCTCTAACATTTTATGTTTTTGATATCATATTTATCCTCTTTTTTGTGCATGTATATTCATTACCTTCTTATCATGGTAATAGATAACTTTTTGTACTTTTGTCTTTTGACCTTCATATTGGCCTCCTACGTGGTTGATCTGCTACCTTTACTGTATTTTTGCCTTTACCAGTGATTTAATTGTTTTTTTTGTGTGTGTGATAATTTTCTTATTCCTATTTGTGGTCTTTTCTTTTCCACTTATGTTCTTTTTGCATTTATTGTAAGGCTAGTTTATTGGTAATAAGCTCCTTTAGTTCTGCTTGTTTAGAAAACTCCTTCCATTCCAAATGATAACATTGCCTGGTCGAGTATTCTTGGCTGTAGGTTTTTTCCTTTCAGTACTTTATATATATCATGTTACTCCCTTCTACCCTGTAAGATTCTCCTGAGAAGTCAGCTGATAGCCTTATGGGGTTTCCTTTGTGTGCAACTTGTTGACTTTCTCTTGCAGATTTCAGGATTCTCTTTTTATTTTTAATTCTTTAAATTTTAATTACAATGTATCTTGGTGTGGGCCTCTTTAGACTTATCTTGTTTGGTGCTCTCTGTGATTCCTGTACTTGGATGCTTAGGTTAGGAAAGTTTTCAGATATTATTTCTTCAAATTGATTCTCTGCCCCTTTGTATCTCACTTCTCCTTGTGGGACACCTATAATATGGATGTTAGTGCCCTTGATGTTGTCCCAGAGGCCCACTAGACTGTCCTCATTCTTTTTTATTCTGCTTTCTTATATTTGTTCAGCTTAGGTGATTTCCTCTAATCTTTTGTTCAGCTCTCTGATCCATTCTTCTGTATCATCTACTCTGCTGTTGAGTCTGTCTAGTGAAGTTTTCATTTCCCTTATTGTATTATTCAATTCTGATTGGTTCTTTTTTATATTTTCCAATTCTTTGTTGAAGTTATCATTGAATTCATCCATTCTTCTCCCAAGATCAGTGAGCATCCTTATGACTATTTTAGTTTGTACTCTTTATCAGGTAGATTATCTCTGTTTCATTTAGTTCTTTTTCTGAGGATTTACCCTGTTCTCTTATTTTGGAACATATTCCTTTGTCTCCTCATTTTGCCTCTTTCTTTGTGCTTATATCTATGCATTTGGTCAATCAACTATGTCTCCCAGTCTTGGAGAGGTGGCCTTATGTAAGAGATGTCTTACCAGGCCCATCAGTGTGCTTCCCTGTTGTCACCAGTTCCAAATATTCCAGGAATGTCCCCCGTGTGGGCTACATGTGTCCTTCTGTTGTGGTAGGGTTCTCTTGCTGCAGGTACACAGGGAGGCTAGACTGTCACCCTGGCTTGCTGGTTGTAATTCTCAGCTGCATGCTGCGGCCATGGTCCCTTTAGTCACTTTCTTGGGCATGGGGAGCCCCAGGACAGTTGGCTGCAGTCTAATAACACATTTCTGCTGCAGTTTTTCTGTTAAGTGAGTAGGTTCCCAGTGTGGCAGGTTGCTAGGCTCAGTGGCCTACAACAGCTGTAGGTCTCTGGCCTGCAAAGCTGTTGTCAGCTCTTTCGGGAGTGCAGCTGAGTGAGACTGGTTCTAGGCATGGTAGCACACAGTTTTTTCAGGCATTGTAAGTTGGTGCCAATCCCCTATGTGGCTGTTTGAGAAGAACAAGTCTGCTACAGCTGACAAGCCCTACCACCCACAGATCTATCTATCACACAACCTATCAATGAAGTCCTGCCCTTTGTGCATTCCCTGTCCCACTGAAGCAGACACACTCATCCCACTGCAGAGGTCCTACACATCCTGCCTGTGTGGGCTCACAAGTTTTCTGAGGGCTTGCTCTTGGGTGGGACCAGTCCCTAGGGTGGGCTGCCTGTCCTAGCTGAGCTGGATTAAACTGGTGCTCTAGTGGCTGTGGCAGACCCTGGGCTAACAGGCCAGGGGAAGAACTCCAATGGCATCTGCCAGCATCTGTGTCAGTGCACCAGTACTAGGTGACAACAATGGCTGCTGCCGATGTCTTAGGTCCTGGAGAGGTGGTCTCACCCTGGGGAGGTCTCACCCCTTGCTGAGATGCACACAAGCCTATCAAGTGAGTCTCTTTTCACCAAAGGACTGTGCACATCTCTTTTGGGTGATTTTATGTTACTTTTCAAAACAGGTGAATTTGTGTGGGGGCCGTTTAAGAGTGGGCTTTTATTTCCCTACATCTGATAGCTTTTCTGTGGGTATTCCCCATTGTAGTTAGTATCCAGCAAAGTCAGATATTATGACACTTATCTTGGCTGTGCTGAGTCCAAAAGGTGCTTATTGTGGCAATGCGCTCCTGCTCAGATCCCCCATTCCTCCAGGGAACACTTTGTACCTTAAGATTGCTCCTGACCATGAAGTGCCGTGGCTAAAATATGACTTTTTCCAGTCCTGGAAGGAATTTCTGCCTCTTCCACCTCGCTCTTGTCATGGGGCTTCTTTACATTCAGTTTTCAGTTCTCTCTCTGGGTAATTGTTCCAAGAATAGTTGTAAATTTGTTGAATCCGTGGGAAGAGGTGAGTTCGGAGTTTTTCTACACTGCCATCTTCCCAGAAATCCTATCTTTTCCTTTCTATTTGAAGAATTCCTTTAGTAATTCTTCAAGCATAGATCTGCTGGAGACAAATCTTCTCCATTTTCCTATGTGTGTGAACTTCTTTATTTCTCCCTTTATTCCTAAAGAATAATGTCACTGGATGTAGAATTGGAGTTGACAGTTCTTTCCTTCCTGCACTTAAAAAATGTTGTCAATTCTCTCTGGCTCCATGGTCACAGATGAGAAACACACTGACATTAGAATCCTTTTCCCCCTATAGTTTTGTATAATTTCTATGTAGCTTCTTTTGAGATTTTTCTTTAGTTTTCAGTTGTTTTATTATTACGTGTCTTGGCATTAATTTCTTGAGATTATCCTGTTTGGCATTCACTCGCCTTTTTAGTATGTGGGTTTATGCCTTATGCCTAATTTGGATATTTTCAGCCATTATTTTTTGAATTTTTTTCTCATCTCCAACCCCTTCCTTTTCTCTTTCTGGGTCTCCAGTCTCTTGCCGTCTTCCCATAGGTCCCTGAAACCCTGTCCATTTTTTTTGTTTTCAGTCTATATTCAAAGTGAGTAATTTGTATTGTTTTGTCTACAAGTTTATTTATCCTTCTATCATCTGCAATCTATTATTCATCCCATCCAGTGTAGTTATTGTATTCTGTTATCTTCTTAAGCTCTATAATTCCCATTGGAGTTTTAAAACCACTGTAAAATAATTCCAACATCTGTATCATCTTAGTGTTGTCTTCTGTTGATTGTCTTTTCTCTTTTGAGATTTTCCCCGTCAGTAGTAAGATGAGTGATTTTCAGTTGTATTATGGACATTTTGAGTATGATGTTTTGAGACTCTGAATTTTATTGAAATCTTTTATTTATCAGACCTCCACTACTGTCATGCAGTGTGCTAGTTCAGGCTTCCCACTTGGCCTCCACTGACACCACAGAAAAGGGGAGAGGTGTCTTGTTCCCTCAGAGTGTGGGTGGAAGTACAGTTTCCTCACATGGTCTCTGTTGATCAAGGTGGGGAGTGGGTTGGTCTCAGGTTTCTTCTATAGTGCTTTTCTAGAGTAAGTGGACTATTGTAAAAAATAGTTGTGTCTTGCTAGGCTGCTCTTTTCATGGGCTTCTTTTGGCTAAAGAGACAAGGCTCTTTGTGGAAATGTTTTCAGTTTTTTTTTTTTTTTTGCCTGAACTTTATATTATTTATGCGTTACACTCTCCTTCAGTCTCCAGTTTAGGATACGTGGAAAGAAAAATGAAAACCAAAAAACCTCATTGCAGTGTAAGTCCCCGAATCCCAAGGTCCCTAATCAGATCAAGTTCCTCTCTACATCTCTTACAATCTCTTATGGTGGTTTTTATAAGATTTTTAGCTATTCTTAGCAGAAGGAATAAACAGAAATATTTCTACTTCATCTTGTCCAGAACAGGAAGCCAGTAATTCTCTTTCACATTGTGAATTTCACATAAATTAGAAATTTCACATAAATTTCTGCTTGAATTTTATTAGAGGAGTTGATGTTTCTTTTTTAATCAAAATGAAAATCAATAAAAAATGACTAGAGATCCAATAGGCACCGTAGTGTGTTGTGTAAAGAACAGGAATATTTCTTTGTTTATCTTATCTATCCCCCTGTCTAGCATATATTTACTAATAAAAACATTTTTTAATACTGGAGTATTGCAAAAAAGACAAATTTGTTAATAGTTTATAAGGCTTTCTTGTGGGGTGAAAGGAAGGGCTTAAAAACGTGACTCAGGTTAAGTGATTCAAATTTCTTCAACAAATCATTTCTGTCATCAGAAATCACAAGTCTTGATATTACATATTGTAATATATTTTTATTTGCTTTATTTTGATCTGTGTTTTTCTTTGGTTTTTCAATAAATGAAATCATATTTTTATAGTGTCTAAAAGAAAATGTGGTTCCCCTCCACCGATTGACAATGGAGACATTACCACATTCCCATTACCAGCATATTCTCCAGGATCAACAGTTGAGTACCAATGCCAGTCCCTCTATGTACTTCAGGGAAACAGGATTATGACATGCAGGAATGGAGAGTGGTCAAAACCACCAAAATGCTTAGGTAAATATTTTAATAGTCTCATGAATCTTGGGAAAATCTGTGTAATGAGTATGACGTGCTGTTTATAACAGAATTTTCATGGATTAACAAGCAAACATTCTATTGAATGCTTGCTACCAAATATCAACGTGTGAGGAAATAAGGTTTGTAAAATTCTTGTTGAAGCAACAACTGTAACAATATATTCTTTAATGAAAGATTTTCATGTGATAATTGAAATTATGAATCTGATTATAAACTTAGGTTATCACACGTTAGACATCACACCTTGCTTCTACATCATTAATTGTTTAAAATGATTTAAATCTACATGATGGATTTTCAATGAGTTGTTTTAGAAAACTTTTTAAGAATGAAGTCCTGAACCAGTGTAAAAGACTCTACTTGAGTCTGAAATTTTGTGGACAATATTTGTGTTCTCCTTAATGTTTTATGTTTTTTTTTTTTTGCTGCCTTCAGATGCATGTGTAATATCAGAAGAAATCATGGAAGAACATAAAATACAATTACGATGGAAATATCAGAAAAAAATTTATTCTAAAACAGGGGAGACTACTGAATTTATGTGTATACCTGGATATCATAAAAAGACAGTGCCCGAAACATTTCGAGCAACCTGTCGAGAAGGGAAACTGTTGTATCCCACCTGTGGATAGAATCATGGTTAAACCGCAGTCATAGAATTCACATATATACATTTATTCGAAATTTGTTGTTATTAATCCTCTTCTTCTTAGTTTATTTCTTGAAGTATTGTTTAACTCATTTTTACTCATACATCAGAATTTGTGTTAAATATTGTGTAGACAATGTTAGACACCAATGAATCACTTCTAAAAGGACCTCATTAAAACTTGGCTAACCAAAATGCTCTGTGTCCTGTTCATCAATACCTATGGCTAGAAACTAGGTGCAATCACTTCAGTGCCTGCTTCCATCCATCCTTCTCCCAACTTTCTCAAAGCTTCTCCGCAACTTCTGAGGCTTTCTGAGACTCTCTATTTCAGAGGAAATGGAAAAAAAGGGCTATCTTCATCTTCAAAATAATATCACTTCTTCACAAACACGTAAAAACCAAATTATATTATATCTATGTTAGTAATAAGATTTAAGTAGTTATTACTTACTTTTTCTTATTTATCAATAGATAAATAACCAAAATTGATAAATATACCAAAAAGTGATGAAATGCATGATCTTTCACAAGATGTCTATCTAACACACATCATTATTCAAACAAATCATAAAAAGGAATCATAATGTAATTGACTGCACAGCTAGCATAACCTTGACTTGAAATATGATTTAAAAAAGCCCCCAATATCAAGTATAAACACACACACATACACATACTATGCTTTGACCATTCAATAAATGTTTATAGAACAAAGATTGGCAGGAAGTACAATAAGATATTTGCAATAACTAGAGTTAAATTTAGAGATAGTAGGGGTAAGAGTTGATGTTTAACTCTTTATACTTAGCTGTATTCTCCAATTTTTCTATTTTTAGTGTTTCTCACCTTTGAACCACAAGCATATGTTGTTTTAAAATAAAGATATATAAAAAGTGAGATAATGCATGTGGAGAACTCTCAAGACCTCTTTAGTAATGATCTTCAGATCTAATGACTTTTTCATGATTTTGCTGGTATAAAGGCTTTTGGAATTTATTCAACCTCAGGAGTCTGAAATATGATTTTTATGTTCATACATTTCAAACAGCATAATTAGTTAAAATCGTTTGACTTTAAACACTTTTAGTTTCTACAAAAACATGAAAACTTTAAGATTAAAATAAAGATATAAATAATTAAGGTAAAAATATCTTAAGGTGATACCTCGTTACTTTGTATTGCATCAAATCAAATGACAATTTTAGAATGAGAGCCCGGGCTGTCGCCAGTGGAGCCAATTCATATAAATCTAAATCACTGATGACAGCCAATTTTCTCACATTTAAAGGAACATTGTCACAATTGGCAAGTAATCTTTGCTATTAATGTTAACATTTGTGTATACCCTATTTCTCCAAAACCTTTCACATAATGGTTGTGTAATTTATTTTTGATTCTTGCCTATAATCAATTATTTCATTATTGGCTGAAAAGTAGTTATTTTTAAGATCAATTTTATCATTTTTCTGCATTTATTAATTGTCTTCTTATGTAAAGATGAATGTTAATTTACCAACTCTGTGTAAACTAAACTTTCACTTAAAAAGATATGGTACATCTCTATTTTGGCTGTTTAATTTCCAATTTTTGGAGCAGAGACTTGATATGTAGTGACCTTCCACGATGACTTTAAAGAGGTTTTTGCTTCTTTTTTAAAAATGAGATGTGTATCATCATAGCTTGATGATTTTTTACTTATTCAATTTTTCACAATCAATTATGCTCATTATTGTATTTGAAGCTCAAACTATCCCACATTTGGCAAGTGGGTAACTCTTGAAGCTGGCTCCTGAATGCTTTTGTTGTGTCCTAATTAGTCTTCAAGTATTTCTCTTCTTTTTAGCACAACACCATGTTCCAGGCTCATGGGGCACTTCGCCTGCTCAACACCCCTAATCATATGTCTTGCCAAGAAGGTCTGATTTTTTAATTGAGGAATAGTGTGTAGAACACAAGAATTGTGCTTTTGGTGCTAGACGGGAGTATTCAATAGTGTTGAAATGTCTTTACTTCTAGGGTCTTTTTGTTTTTAGACTTTTGAAATAAAAAGGAAATTTGAAAATCCTCAGTTCCTATTAGGTTTTACGATTCAAGTTTAAAAACGGGGTTAAAACAACCTTTTTAATACATTTTCTGTCTTTTCTCTTTACTTAAATATTCTTATTTTTCCATGTTCATGAAAATAATATCGAAAGTGGATGTAAACATTACTATTAGCAGTTAAACCTGTTGAATGAGGGTTCAAATGTCTTTGCATTTATTTTGTTCCAGTCTATTTGACTCTGAGCGTAAGTATCCTCTTCAAAAAGACTTGAAATAATTCTGATCTCTGGTTGCCTTACTTACCAAATTAACAGAATTTTACATTTATTTGCATTAGTATCTTTTTTTTTTTTCAATTTTAGAGTTTTCTCCTTCTTTCTCTCTTTCACATTTTTTGGAATGTGAAAAATAGCTACATGTTTTAAAAGTCAAAATTATACCAGAAGGGTCTATGTAGAGTAGTCTTACTTCCATCATGCCTGTTTCCTCATTTAATGAAATTATAATTTTATTAGTTTCTGAAATCCCTCCAGTGTTCACTAATCTCCTTTTTTTTAATAGAGAAGGGAGATTGCTTTAAGCATTTATATTTATGTTCTAGTTTCATTTTAGAATGTATCCACTCAGGCCATTCTGATATTTTACTATTACAGATAAGGAATTATATGATGAACTCACTCGTGTGGACCCATTATCAGGCTATATTGCTGGAAGTGAAATGAATGGATCATTAGGCAAATGTATTTGTGAATTTCTTAGATATTTCGGATTCTTTTCCATAAGAGTGTTGTACCTTATTCTATAGTGTTCTAGAAGGACTATTTTCCTTGGCCTTGTCAACAGAGGATGTCGTCAACTTTTTGGATATTTTTCCTATTTGGTAGATAATAAATGGTACCCCTGTGTAGATTTAATTTGTATTTTATTATTATGAATGTGCTTATTTTCATTCAAGGTGTTTAAGGCCGATTTGCTTTGTTTTGTTATTTTCTCTTAATTTTCTGATGAAGACACTAGTCCCTTTTTCCTATTATTATTCTTTGATTTAGAAATAATGAGATTATCACTTTTCATTTTCTATTTCTGTGATATGAATTAGACATATTTCCCAATTTGTTATTTGGCTTTTGAGTTCATGTTAATTTATCTAGACAGAAATTTTCAAATTTTATGCACGTAGAATTATCAATCATTTTTTACTTCCTCAAATTCTGAGTCAAAGATTTACATGTCCTATTCTTAACAAAGGCACCCATTGTTTTTGTATTAAATGTATGGAAACTTTTTCTTACTTGGAGATCTCTAAAATTAAAAAACAAGGTGAAATTATGTATATATTTTACTTTTTAAGTGACTCTCCAGTTGTCTCGACAGTATTTCTTCAAAACACTATTTTCCTAGTCATTTGAAATGTGACCTTAATCACGTAACAGTTTCTTTTGGGAATGTGTCTCTTTTTATACTTTCTATTCTAATCTATTTTCTTTCCATCCATTCTTGTGCCAGCATCAACTGTATAATTGTAAAGGCTTCTTAGATGTGATATGCAGTGGGACCAGCCATCAGGTAACCTTTTCTTCATTTTTAGAGCTTTCCCGGCTATCGTTACCTGTCCCTAGGAACTTTAGAATGAACTTGTCTGACTCCAAAATAAAAGCTGTAGGTATTTGCGTTGCCCACTCTGTTGAAGATCAGTGGTCTTCAGTTCAGACATTCATTCTAACAGGAAACTAATAGGAGGTTCTGGCAAAAGTTGTCCCAGATCTGCTGAAAGATTAAGGGCTGAAACTACAGCACATCATAAAGCACAGCACCAGGAGTCCTTGCAGCCATCCATGTCTATACTGCATCTCCCTCAGGTGACACCTTAGAAGAAGAAAATGAACCTCTGTGACATGACGGGTGTCATCTAGACTAGGACTCTTCAATTCCATAGGGGTCCATATCTATCAAAAGAGAATTTTATCGGAGCTTCCAGGACCTGGCAAGGCGGACGATGGTATACAAATTACAAGACTCAAAAACCCCAAAGTTATGGCTGTCCCCCAGGTATTATCAATCTCAGCCTTGCTCCTGCTAACACATATGATATTTCCTATTTCCCAGGTTTCCAAGGCAGCTGATTTAGAAGACAACAAACCCTGGGTTCTTTTCCAATAAAAAAAGGAGAAAGGGATTTGTGAAAACTTTCTCAGAGTAAATTTTTAAGTTGTATAAATGTGTATATGAACTTTAGACATTGACAAAATGCTGCTGAGGCATCCTATTCAAGATTTTATATTTTTATTTTTGTGCAAGTGTTTACTTGCGTCCTCTAGGAGGAATACTATGTTGTCTTCCTCAGATATGTTTTGTACATTTCCATGTAACAGTTAGACTCAACACATTGGTTCCCTGACCAGTGCAATGAGGGCTATTATGGTGGAAAATGCCAAGCGAAAGCCAGTAGAACTGCCTCTACTTAGAAAAATAGCAAACCAAAAGCAATACTGCATTCCTGGAGAGATTGAAGACATGAGGGCAACCATCAAATATTTGAAAGATGCAGGAGTGGTGATTCATGCCACATCCCCATCAACCTGCCTGTTTGGCTGATGCAGAAAACAGATGGATCTTTGAGAAGGACAGTGGATTATTGTAAGCTTAACCAGATGGTGGGTCCAATTGTAGCTGCTTTACCAGATGTTACTTCATTGCTTGAGCAAGTTAGCACATCTCCTGTAATATCTTAGAAACTGCTAGTATGCTATGATTGATCTGGTAAATGATTTTTTCCCTATCCTTGTTAGTAAACACCAATAGAAGTTATTTTCTTTCAGTAGACAAGGTAATCAATGCACCTTTACCATCCTATGTCAGGAATATATCAACTCTGCAGTCCTATGTCATAATTTAGTTTGTAGGGACATTGATTATCTTTTCCTTCCACAAGGAATCACTCTGATCCATATATTGATCATATCATACTGATGATACTCTGGCCTGCTTTACAGAAGGTTCTGCAGAATATGCAGGCACTGCCTGAGAGTGGACAGCTACAGCAATGTCCTGGGAGATCCCTGAATGATAGTGGTGAAGGGAAATGTCCTGGGACATCTCTGAATCATAGTGGTGAAAGGAAATGATCCAGGAGGCCAGTACTCTGAGTGGAACACCAGGCTGTTCATTTTGCTTGGTTAAAGAATTGGCCAGATATGTGATTGTAAACCATTTTGTAGGTTTAGGCCAATGGTCTGGGTAAATGGTCAGGGACTCAGAAAGAACATGATTGGAAAATTGGTGACAAGGAGATTAAAGGAAGTGATATGTGGTTAGATCTCTCTAAATGTGCACAGCATGTGAAAATGTTTATATCCCATTTGAATGCTCACCAAAAGGTGACCTCAGCAGAGGAGCATTTTAATACCCAAGTAGATAAGATGATCCATTCTTTGGGTACCAGTCAGCCTCTTTCTCCAGTCATTTCTGTCAATATCTAATGAGCTCATGAACAAAGGGGCTTTGGTGACAGGGATGGAGATCATGCATGGGCTCAGAAACATGGACTTCCACTCACCATGGCTGACCTAGCGATGGCCACTGTTGAGTACCCAGTCTGCTGGCAGCATAGACCAACACTGACACCCTGATATGGCACAATCCCTGGGGTGATCAACCTGATGATAGGTTGATTAAAGTGGACCACTTCCATCATGGAATGAACTGTGTTTTTTCTTGCTTGAGCAGATATTTACTCTGGGAATGGATTTGCCTTCTCTTCACAAAACCCTTCTGCCAAAACTACCGTGCATGCACTTACAGAATGCCTTATCCACTGTTATTGTATTCCACCCAGTATTGCTTCTGATCAAGGAATTCACTTCACAGCAAATGAAGTGCAGAAATAGGCTCATGCTTTTTTCATCCACTGGTCTTACCATCTTCCCCAGCATCTTGAAGTAGCTGGCTTGATAGAATGGTGAAAAGGCCTTTTGAAGACTCAATTCCAGTGCCAGCTGCATGGCCATGTCTTGCAGGGCCATGACAAGGTTCTCCAGCAGCCTATAGATGCTCTTAATCTATAATCCAAAATATGGTGCTGTCTCTCTCTTGGCCATGATTCACAGGTGCAGGAATCAAAGGGTGTAGATTGGAGCGCCAACACTCATATTACCCCTAATGACCCACTAGCAAAATTTTTGCTTCCTGAACCTGCGACCTTATGTTCTGATGGTCTGAAGGTCCTATTTCCAAAGGGAAGAATGCTTCCATCAGAAGACACAACAATGATTCCATTTAATTGAAAGTTGAGACTGTCATCTGGGCAAATGTAGAATTTTCATTTAAGTATGCTTTTAGTTCTTTGAGCACATGTATTGCAGCTGGTATAAGATTTATTTATTTTTTTTTAGTTCAATACGTGGTCCCTCTTAGTGACTCTTGATATTGAGTTTTCCTTTTGTATAGGTCACCCTTTTCTATTTCTTTGCAAGTCTCAATTTTTCTTGGAAAACTTGGCATTTCTTATAATGTGATTTGTAGCCACATGGAATCTGAACCCATCAGTATTCCTTGCTGCAGTTTGTCTGTATAGTGGTTTAGTGACTCTACTGGTTTGCCTGCACTAAATCTGTAGCATCTCTCTCCTCGAGTGGATGCAGCCACTGTTGTCTCAATTTTTTTTTTCAATTCGTGTTAAGCCTGACTTCCAATGGTTTTCCAGTAGGTCAGCAGAGCTAGTGGTCACAGGTTGTACCAAAGAAGGAGGCTATGGGGTGCCAAGTCAGCAGCACTCATTGGGAAATCTCTGTGCAACCAGGAGAAGCCACTCACAGAGATGTGCCCTCCCAGTGGCACTCCACTGCAAAGCCACCCAAGGGAGTGCCATGGAAAGCTGCCCATGGAAGGATGGTGCATCCTGCTGGCCTCTAAACACTGCAGAAGAACACTCTCACTACAGGAGCCTGAAGAGAGAAGCACACAGGAAGATAAATTCTTTTCTGCTTCAGTAATCCTCCTCCTGACAAAGATTATCATTGTGCCAGTCAGCAAGGATAGAATACTTAGAAAGTCCTGCTGTATTATCACAGTGTAAGCAAGGAAGGGAGGCTGGATTTGCAGCTGAGAGGCCCACACTCTCTTCTCTTTCACAAACGGTCTTTCTAAGACTGCCCCCTCCTGTCCTGCACACTTTTAAAGATCGTTCCCTGTAGTCAGTCCCCTAGTGTATCAGGTCTACTCCTGTTTTTAGGAATTTCACATATCTATTAAGATACTCTCTTTCCCAGGTGATTTCGTTTGTAATCTGTCAAGGTTGTAATCTGAGAAGGTTCCACTCTTCTCTCTCCCACACATTCTCCTTAGACTCTCCCTTCTCCAAACAGGCTGGCGTCATGAACCTTCAGAATTAGTTTTGCTTGAATTTGTGGTGATACCTCTCCTCATAGTTAGTACGAAGTTTGTAAGAATCTTGAACAATTAGTCATGCTAAAGACAGGAGTTATTTGCTCTCTTTGTTGATCTATATGTTTCTCATTTTTGCTTTTTTAAGAATGTGTAGAGAGATTTCGATCAACATATTCTTATCCTAGGGCGAACGGGAAGTATCTACACTTTGTATTTATTACAAAAGAGATTTTTTTGTACTACAAAATATTTAAACATATATAAAAGTCCGTTATCTGATCATTTAGAACATCTGTTAATGATGTTTCACCTCCGCATTTCTTATGTCTCTATTATTTAATAATATTCGGTGCTCTGTCTAGTACAAGATCCATTCTGCTTATTTCTGATCTGCTTCATTACCATGCTGTAGCTGCACTATTTCCCTGAAATTATTTTTAATGAAAATTCAGGTATAAATGCTTTCAAGGGTAATTTGTCTTCTCTCAGAAACAGAGATCGTGAGTCCTAAATGAATTGAACAACCTGTATAATTATGCTAATTAAATTTTTATTTGATCTCTCAGCTCAGTTAACTCATCCTGTAGAAATCCACAAATAGGATCTACTTTTATTTCAAATGCATAAATTATTCGGCGTTGTTACAAGTTGTGTAATCATAATCTATTTAAAAAATCTATGTAAATGACACTCATATATTTCCTACTTAACATATTTAAGCCTGATTTAACTATTACAGAGCGAGAAACCAAAAATTTGTTGTAAGCATACTTACTTTGAAAAGAATTTTAAGTTTATTTGATGTCTATGTAATAAATCTAATCACACTTCTTTCATTTTCTTTTGAACTAACAAAGACATCATCTGAACAATCTTTGTACTTTTCCTTTAAATCTAAAATTATTTCATAATAAAAGCTCTATTTAAAAAAACATAAAAATGTTAAAAAAAATTTCACTTTGAATATTTAATTTTGCATCCATTGAATTAAAAACACTATAATAGTATCAATTAATGCATACAATCTCCTAAAACAATTTTCTTTGAAGAACTTTGTTACTTTCATTTGTGGGGTTATATATTCAATATCTTTTTCTTTACCATCACATACTTTAAAAATCAATCAATTAATAAAGGACTACTCTTAATCCTGTTAAGAGCACAGCTAACACTATTAATAGATTCGTGACACTCTTCTCTAAGATTCTTGGTGATTAGCTCCTGATTATATTTTATGCTATTAACTGTGAAAACACCTTGTGCTACTTTTTAGAGTTAGAGTCCATACTTATGACCAACTCAAAGTGGCTGCAAAAGCAATGACTCTGGAAAAGGAAATATTCTTTTTTGGGAGATGTTTCCTTTTTCTTTTAGAATTTCGAATATTGACAACACTAATTTAAATACTACCAGTAATTTTGAAAATAACATTAATTTTTAAATTCTTTACAAACATTACTTATGAAAAGAGTGAAATATTTCATTATAACTGAAGAGATTTTCAATTTTCAGGAATGAAGAAATCACTCCTGCCTAAAATTCATTATTCAGCTGATTTCTGCCATTCTTCTTGACACTTTGACGCTGCTCAATTGATCAAAAAGTTATCTCCTTTTAATTTCTTGCCATCATTGTATTAAAAACTATGTTACAGCCTAAAAATATGACCTGGCTTCTCAATTTTGTTATCCTTTGTGTTGTTATGTAGAAAAGAACATAGTAGGAAAGTAACATAGTAAGATGATTCTTTTTTAAGATTTTAAACACTATGTGACAGAATAGAGTTTTCAAATCTTGTCTTCAAATTTCAAACATATCCCAACACAACCATCAGCGTTTTCTTTTGATTTCACTTAATATTAATTATTCTATTGCTTCCTTAGCAACAAAGGTGGGAACTTAGATGAATTGGTTTGGAGCATTTTTTACAAAATCAATGAAGCACTTTGGGCATTTTAGACTGATTATAGTTGATTATTTTCCCCTGACATTTAACATGCATATAATCAAGCACAGAAGGTGCATTAATCTTAGGGTAATCTTGTGATTTTTTAATGCTTATGCACCCATATAACCACCACCCAGATCAAGACATAGAAAATTTCCAGCACCTCATAAGCAACCCTGTTACGCCACCTCCTGGTTCATGTACTACTCATCTCCAGAGTTACCCAGAGTTCTGCACTTACAAATTCTGATTAATTTTCACCGGTTTTGAACTTCATATGAGTGGAATTATACTTTATTAACATCTTTATGTCAGGCGTTTTTCTCTGAAGAAAATGTCTGTTATTTGCACGCTAGTGTTGCATGTAGCGGTAGGTCATCCTTTTTATCGTCAAGTAGTACCCACTGGATAGATAGAGCAAAAAATATTCGTCCAGTCTCCTGATTTCAATGGTTAGCTATTATGGAAAAAGCTACTATGAAGGATTGAATCTATCTCTTGATACCTATACACCCTTATTTCTCACAAAAATTTACCTCGGTGTGGAATCGGTTACCAAAGAATTTCCCAAAGTGATTGTACCATTTCAACTTCTTGCAGTAACCTCTGAAAGTTCTAGCTGACCTGATTCTTACAAAGATTTGCAAATGGCAGACTTTTAAACACTAGCCATTATCTGAGTCTGTAGTGGTATTTAAGGCGCTTCTCTTCTGAGTATTACTGATGAGTCGTGATAGTGAACACATCGTCAGGTTTGTGGGTGATTTTTGCCAGTATTAGATTGGATTGTTTATATTTTCTCTTGGTTTATGAATTTACTTTATGTATAATCCATTTGAGTCTTTTGTCCCATATATGTATTGTGATTGTTTTCTCCAAATATATGTTTTTCTTCTTCTTGTGATGATGTTTTTTGATGGATTAGAAAATTAAAGTATTACCGAAATCCAATTTGAATTCCATTTGGTCTACTATGAGTGATTGGAAGAATAACACTATCCTTATTTAGAGGCTTGTATTTAGACCTATGATCCAATTTTAATTGATATTTGGTATGAGAAAGAGGCCAAGGTTCCATTTTGTTTATCATAATAAAATCCAATTGATACCTCACCCTCTCTAGGGAAAAGTTTCTTTCCCCATTGAATTCCACTGGTGCATAAAACAAGTGATCTGTGTGTGGGTGTGTATTTCTGGACTCCTTTCTTTCCATTGATCAATTTGTCTTTCATTAGAATTGTACCACACTGTGTGAAACAGAGGATCTTTATTAGAAATCTAGATACCTGGTAATACAAATCTTCCAACTGGTTCTTCTTTTTCAAGAATGCCCTGGCCATTTCCACATGCATCTTTGAATTACATTGTCAAATATTTTTTAGTGAAATAAGACAATTTTACTTGGGTTTACTTTAATGCATAAATTAATTGGGGGAGAATTGACATCTTAATGATATTAAATCTTCCAAGTCATGAACATATGTACTTCTTCCTTTATTGTCTTCTTCAATAGTCTCAGTAATGTTTTGCAGTTTTCAACGGAGAAACTGTACAAATATTTTGTTGAATTTACTCCCTAATATTTTAAGTGTTTTAATATTTATAAAAGATATTGTTCTTTCTAAAATTTCATTTTCCAATTTGTATTCCTAATAGAACGAAACTATTTTTTTGTGTTAGTTCTAATAGCTCTTTTTTTGTGGAATCCTTTAAATTTTTAAAAATTACTTAATGTGTTTTACTCTTTACTTAAAATTTTCATACCTTTTGTTTTCCTTGCCTTAGTAAATTTGACATCACCTGAATTGATCACCTTTTTATTATGAAATACTTTTCATTATTCTCTGGTAATTCTCTTGAATTTTACTTTTTCTGATAGTGACATAACCACTCCACCTTTCACATACTCAGTTTATATAAGGTATAAATTTTTCAACTTTTGCTTTCAGCTTGTCAGTGTGTTTATATTTAAATTGCTTTCTTTGGAAACAGCATATAATTGGGTTTTCCATTTTTATCCAATCCTACTTTACCTTCCTTTTCATTAGCCTAGTTAGCTTCAATTTAATATCTATAATTAATTTTAATGAGTTTATTCATATCATTTACCAATTGCTTCTATTTGTCCAATCTGTTCTTTAGAATCTTTTCTGGCATTCTTTTAGATTAGTCCCATGCTTTTAGCGTTTCATTTTATATAATTTGTTGGTTATCTATCCATTGTTTTGATACTTGATCTAAGACTTATAATGTACATCCTTAGCCAATCACAGACCAACTGTAATTAATATATCTCCCCAGTTTATGTAAAATGTAAGAATCATGAATATTTTCTCATATTTTTTTCTGTATCATTTTTCTTACATTTTTGTTTTAAACTCTGCATTATATTTTAGCAAATTTAAGCATAGGAACATGTATGTTTATCATTCATATTTTTACCATTTCCAGGCTCTGCATTTTTTTCTGGGATCCACTTTTCCAGCTAGTATCAATTTTCTTTCTCTGGAATAATTTCTTTTCACCTTTCTTGTAGAATGATTCATTTGCAACAAATTCTCTGAGTTTAGGTTGTTCTGAAAATGTATTTATTTCACTTTTGTTTTTAAAGAATCTTTTTGATGATTATAGTATTCTCATTTTATCAATTTTTTTTCTTTAACATTTTAAAGATGTTATTCTATAGTTTTCAGCTCCATTGTTTTTGATGAGAAGTCTGCTGACAGCATTAGCCTTGTCTCTGTGTTAACATTGTCTATGTATTATGAATTTTGTTTCTCTATCCTGCATCCAGGAAGCTTTAAATTTTTCTCTTTAATGTTGATTTTCCCAAGTTTTGCTTTTCTTTGCCTAATTATGGTTTTATTTGTATTTATCATTCTTGACGTTAGCTGAGCTTCTCTGTTCTGAGATTTCATGTCTGTAATAATATTTGGAAGATTCTTATCTATAGTTTGCCAAATTGGACTTCTGCCCTAAACTTTCTCTTCTTCCTGTTTCATGACAAGACACTGCTCCATAGGGCGTTGAGTTTTAATTTTTTAATCTTCTTTTTGTCTTTAAGGTTTATTTCAGATAATTTCTAATGACCTGTCTTCAAGTCTATTTATTTTTTCTTTGACATTGCTTATTCTAATATTATTTTTCCTTTGTTGTACAGAAGAGCTTTAGTTTGATGTAATCCCATTTGTTTATTTTTTCTTTTGTTTCCCTTGCCTGGGGAGACATGGTAGTCCAAAAGATACTGCTAAGACTAATGCCAAAGAGCATACTGCCTATGTTTTCTTAGAGTTTTATGGTTTCAGTTCTTACATTCAAGTCTTTTTATTTTTATTTTTTTTGCTGGAGGAAGATTTGCCCTGAGCTAATATCTGTGGCCAGTCTTCCTTTATTTTGTATGTCGGTCACTGCCACTGCATGGCTGATGAGTGGTGTAGGTCCATGCCTAGGAACCAAACTGGGCTGCCAAAGCAGACTGTGCTGGACTTAACTACTAAGCCACTGGGCTGGTCCCTACACTCAAGTCTTTAATCCATTTTGAGTTAATTTCTGTGTATGGTGTAATAATGGTCACTTTCATTGTTTTGCATGAGGCTTTCCAGTGTTGCCAACACCATTTATTGAAGAGAAAGTCCTTTCTCTATTGTATGTTCTTGGCTTATTTGTCCAAAGTTAGCTGTGCATAGAGTGTGCATTTATCTCTGGGCTCTGAATCATTAAATTTTTACCTTTATATTATCTTTAATGTTTATTTCAGATAATTTCTATTAACCTGTCCACAAGTCCATTTGTTTCTTCTTTTACATTACTCTTTCAGTTATTTTTCTCCAGTTTTTATCAATATTATATTTTTAATTCTAGGATTCACATTTGGTTCTTTCTTAAAATCTATATACCTCTATTCTGAAATGCCACACTCTTAACTAATTATGTATAACTTTTCCCATAGATTCTTTTCATAATCATTTTAAAGTTCTGTTGTTCTTACTTATTTTAGCAAATTGTTTGTCCTTAGGTTTATTTCTCTTGATAACTCTTTTCCTCTGAATATGGTTCATATTTTCTGCTTCTTTGCATGTCTAGTAAGTTTTTATTCTACACTAAACATCACCAATAACACATTGTAGAGATTATAGATTCTGATATTTGCCTTTGAATAATGTAGCTTTTTCTTCCAGTAAGAAGTTGTATTATACATATTTTTCATTTTTTGTATATTATGATGGTTTTGTATCTTATGTAACCTTTCTGGCGGGAGTGAGATGGCCAAATCTGAGAGAGAGGAAAGATCCCAGCTGTTAGCGTGTTTCTGATAAGCAAACTAACCAATACTTTGCCATAACTTTTCTATCTGATCCCTAACTCACAGCAGGCAATAGTCCTCCACCAGCTAGGCAACTAGAGACCACCCATATAACCCAGAGCCCACTAGAATTATTCAGACTAGCCAATCCAAATCAGTGCACTCTGTCCTGCCTTGCCTTTCCTAAGGAAATCCCAATAAAAGCCATGGCCAAAACCTTCCCCTAACTCTTATCATACACCTCTGACTCTAGGACTTGTGAATCTAATAAACTTTGATTTCTTTCTGAATGTATTCTCTGTCTCTTCTTACCATCACGTCTGGCTGACCATCTCATAGAAGAACAAAATGATCAGACTTTTGGTGGTAAACATGATGCAATCTATAGAGAAGTTGAAGTACAATGATGTACAACTGAAATTTACGTAATGCTATAAACCAATGTGAACTCAATAAAAAAAAAAAAGCAGATTATGTTCCTGGTGGAACACTATTATCCTGTGAGTTCTTGGTTTTAAGCATTTTTATGGTTGGTCTATTTCAGCCTTGCCTAACTATAAGTATATAGTTATTAGTTAACTCTTGGGACTAAGTATTTACTCCCAAGACATATCCGCTTGGGTTCAGGGAAAATATGAGGAATTTAACAAACTCTCCTGGCCTTGAACTTCAGCTCCTTCTCCTCCACTCTGGGTATTATCTGAAATTTTCAAAGTTTCCAGGCTTTCAGCAATTTCTTTCACTGGACTGCTTAGAGTTTCACCCCATGCATGCTCATGTAGATTTAGTAAATAATTTCAGGGGAAATATGAAAATTATTGGGGGTTTCCCTGGTGGGGCTCCATGGATTTCCCTTCTAATATGGCAGATATTTTGTCAGCTTCATACTCAGATCTCTAAATTGTCACACAAATAAGACTCCTGCTGGAACTCTACTATCCATGGACCATGTGGACATGGGTGGGTTCTAAGTCCAGAAAATGAATAAACATAGATCTCACTGTTTGATTCCATTCTTTCAAAGGTTGGATGCTTTTCATTTTCTGATTGCTTTTACTCATTCACTCATGAAGTTCATTTTTACAATTTGTTTTGAGTTTATATTTGTTATTTATAGAAGGTTTAGTTTGATACAGGCTCTTCTCTTTTTCTTTCTGGAAGTCTTAAGTATGTACATTACTAAATTATTTAATATTTTGAAATTATAATAGTTATAGCAAGGAAGGAAATAAATAAATATATTTCAGTATGTTAACTATGACATTGGTGACTCATTTACTTTCTGCTCCTTTATAATATTTTTTCATATTAATTATCTGCTTAAAAGCAATTCTCTTATATTAAGTAATTGTGTTGTAAAAGATATAAAACACTCCTATTGAGTTAGATAGAAATATGACAATATTAGTAAGCATGAGTGAAGTGTATTCAGTCAAACATTTCCTTGAATTGAATAGAAAATGTTGGCCAATTGAAAGGATTTACTAGCCTTCCTGTTGTATACCCAGTGTAATGAAATAAAGATCCAGTATGAAGACCATATGAAATTTTATTATTTCATCAACATTTCATTCTTTCATCCTTTTTTCATTGTTTTCAAATTCATTGTCTTTAATGAAATAAAGACACAGTATGACAAGAAAACATAAAACCAAGAAATCATGGAGAGGTCCTAAGTTTTCCAGGGATAGTCATCCAGAGTCTTCCCTCAGTTGAACACGACATGCTCTGTCTTCAGATTGGGAACTGCCAAGATACATCTGCAGTATCTCAGTTTTATACAAGTTTACAGAGGGACATTTTATAGCTTGCTGGTCATGTAACTAAAGCCAGGCTATCTTACCTGTTCAACCGGGTGCATTTCATCAATCCATATATACGTTAACAGTGTAGGCAAGCTGGTAAACAGTTCCTCCAGGGGAGTTTTCAACTTTTAACAACACACTAGAAACCATTAGTGAACATACCTAATTCTTATCTTGGCCAAGAAGCTCTATCAAATTAATTGAACATTAACTACATATATTTCTTCCTCTAGCTAATCAGCTTCCATTGGTAGAACATCTTGTGAGGGTTTTAATCCAATCCCAATGTATTTACTCATGGATATCTGTAAAAAAGATCCCAGGGGCCAGCCCCATTGCTTAATGGTTAAGTTCCAGTGCTCTGCTTTGATGTCTGAGGGTTTTGAGGTTCGGATCCTGGGTGTAGATATGTCACCACTCATCAAGCCATGCTGAGACAGCATCCCACATAGCACAACCAGAAGGACCACAACTACAATATACAACTATGTAGTGGGGGGCTTTGGGGAGAAAAGAAGGGAAAATAAATGAAGATTGGCTACAGATGTTAGCTCAAGTGCCAATCTTTTTTTTTTTTTAAAGATTTTATTTTTTTTCCCTTTTTCTCCCCAAAGCCCCCCGGTACATAGTTGTATATTCTTCGTTGTGGGTCCTTCTAGTTGTGGCATGTGGGACGCTGCCTCAGCGTGGTCTGATGAGCAGTGCCATGTCCGCGCCCAGGACTCGAACCAACGAAACACTGGGCCGCCTGTAGCAGAGCGCGCGAACTTAACCACTCGGCCACGGGGCCAGCCCCTCAAGTGCCAATCTTTAAAAAAAAACGGGGCCCACCCCGTGGTTAAGTCCGCGTGCTCCACTGCCATGGCCCAGGATTTCACTGGTTCAGATCCTGGGTGCGGATGTGGCACTGCTCGTCAGGACTCGTCGAGGGAGTGTCCCACATGACACAACTAGAAGGACCTGCAGCTAAGATATACAGCTATGTACCGGGGGGTTGGGGGAGAAAAAGCAGAAAAATAAAAAAGAAAATTGAAAGATTGGCAACAATTGTTAGCTCAGGTGCTGATCTTTAAAATTAAAAAAAAGATTGGCAACAGTTGTTAGCGCAGGTGCCGATCGTTAAAAAAATAAAGAAAACAAACCAAAAAAAAAAAAAAACAAACCTGTGATTAAAAAAAAAAAATCCCAGTATCAGTCTTTAATTGGTGCCTGGGGTTGAATGAGTAACTCAGAACATCCAAAGGTTAGGAATAATCAAAATAGATTTTTCATAAATTATGTAAGATTGATTACAGAAAGTAGAAAAGGAAGAAACTCCAAGGAAGACCGTGGTAATGTAAACTAAACATGATAGATTAAAGGGCTATATAAGATGAAAAGTATAACATACTGAAACACAGAACATAACATAAATGTTTAATCTTTTATGGTACATTATTATTGAGTTTTCTACTTATTGACTTATTTGAATATTTTTAACTTATGACTTTTAATGAGGAAATCTAATTTTAATATTTTTAGAAGTACAAATACAGTCGTGCCCACCTCCACCTCAGATTCCCAATGCTCAAAATATGACAAGTACAGTGAATTATCGAGATGGAGAAAAAATATCTGTTCTCTGTCAAGAAAAATATCTAATTCGGGGAGCAGAAGAAATTGTGTGCAAAGACGGAAGATGGCAGTCAATACCACGCTGCGTGGGTCAGTAGTGCATGACTTGTTTCATGACATTCTTTCAAATAAGCTAATACTCCCCTGTGCTTTGTGTAGATGAACAATATGAAGACCTTTCTCTATATCTGTTCCACTTTACCTTGAAACAGTGAATTGCAATCTAGGTATACAAATCAATCAGCATTCTTTCACTTCTACTGCGAAATTAATACAGACAAAATCTTTGAATTATTATGTAAGTATCAGACAACATTTCTGTTCAGGACTATTTTACTCCTCATGATGAACAGGACAAGAATGAAGTGGCATATTGAAGACGTGCATAGTAGCATAGATTTTTTGGAGCACCAAAATGCTTAGGTAAATGTTATAGTAGTCTTACAGGTCCTGGGAAAAAGAGTGTAATGAGGATTATGCTGTGCTGATAATAAAATTTTCATGGATTAACAACAAACCATTCTGTTGAATGCTTTCTACCAAAGGGTAATATGTGACGAAATAAAGTTTAACAAATTCTTGTTTTAGCAACAACAGCAACAAAGAGTTTTTTAATGAAAGCTCTTCATGTGATAATTGAATTATGAATCTTTGATTATAACCTTTGATTATCACATTAAACATAGTATCTTATTTTTACATCATTAATTAATTAAAATGATTTAAATCTACATGATGGATTTTCAATGAGTTGGTTTACAAAAGGTTTTAAGAATGATGTCCTTGATTGGCATACAAGATTCTACTTGAGTCTGAAATATTGTGGAAAATATTTATATACTCCCTAATGTTTTATGTTCCTATTTTTCACCTTCAGGTGCATGAGTAATATCAGAAGAAATCATTGAAAAACAGAAGATACAACTACAATGGAAAATTGAGAAAAAAATTTATTCTAAAACAGAAGATGCTGTTGAATTTATGTGTAGACCTGGATATCATAAAAAGACCACCCGAAACATTTCCAGCAACCTGTCAGGAAAGAAAACTGTTGTATCCCACCTGTGGATAGAAGGATGGTTAAAATACAGTCATAAAATTCACATACATAAATTTATTTGTAATTTTTCCCTATTAATCCAGCTCTCAGTTTATTTCTTCAAGTATTGTTTAACTCGTTTTTACTTGTACAACTGAATTTGGGTTAAATATTATGTGGATGATATGATTATATCTGAGAAAGCAATGAATCACTTCTAAAAGGACTTCATTTAAACTTCACAAACCAAAGTGCTCTGTGTCCTGTTTATCAAATATCTATGGCTAGAAACTAGATGCAACCACTTCAGTGCCTGTTTCCATCCATCCTTCTCCCAACTTTCTCAAAGCTTCTCCATAACTTCTGAAACCTTCTGAGAATTTCTATTTCAGAGGAGATGGGAACAAAAGCTTGTTTCTATCTTCAAAATAGTACCACTTCTTCACAAAAACGTTAAAACCAAACTATGTCATACCTATGCTAGTAATAATATGTAAGTAGTTATTACTTACTTTTGCTTACTTATCAATAGATGAATATACCAAAGAAAGCGATGAAATGCATAATCTTCTACAAGATGTCTATCTAACACACACCATAATTCAAACAAATCATAAAGAGAAAATAGAATCTAACTGGGTGCATAATTGGCATAACTTTGACATGAACTGTGATAAAAATTCCAATATCAAGTATAAACACACACACACTATGCCTTGAGCACTGAATAAATGTTTATAGAACAAAGATTGGCAGGAAGTGCAATAAAATACTTACCATAACTAGAGTTGAATATAGATAGTAAGAGTTGGTGTTTAACTCTTTATACTTAGTTGTGTTCTCCAATTTTTTGATCTTTAATGTATATCACCTTCGAACCACAAAAATATACGATTTAAAATAAAGATATGTAAAAAGTAAGACAATACTGGTGGAGAGCTATAAAGACCTCTTTGGTAATGATCTTCAGATCTAATAGCTTTTTCATGATTTTGCGGCTATAGAGAGTTTTGGAATTATCAACCACAAGAGTCTGAAATACGATTTTTGTGCTCATATATTTCAAACAGCATAATTAGTTAAAATTGGTTGACTAAAACATTTTTTGATTCTACGAAAACATGAAAACTTTAAGATGAAAATAAAGATATAATTAATTAAGGCAAAAATATTTTAAGGTGATATCTTGTTACTTCTATTGCATCAAATCAAGTGACAATCTTAGAATGAGAGATCTGGCTGTCACCAATGGAGCCAATTTATATAAATCTGAATCACTGGTGACAGCCAATTTTCTCACATTTAAAGGAATATTGTCACAATTGGCAAGTAATCTTTGCTGTTAATGTTAATATTTGTATATATATTATTCTCCAAAATATTTCACAGAATAGTTGTGGAATCTATTTATGAGACTTTCCTATAATCAAATATTTCATCATTGTCTGTAAAATAGGGATTTTAAAGGTCAATCATCATTTTTCTGCATTTGTTATTATTCTTGTGTAAAGATGTCTTAATTTACAAACCCTGTTTAAATTAAACCTGTACCTAAAAGATTTGATAAATCTCTACTTTGACCCTTAATTTCCAATTTTTGGAGTAAGGATTTGATGTAATAGTGAGCTTCCATGATGGAGATAAAGATGTTTTCTTTCTTTTTTAAAAATGTTGCGTGTATCAGCATGGAACATGAATTTTTACTTATTCAATTTGTTACAATCAATTATAATCATTATTCTGTTGAAGATCAAATTATCCCACATTTGGCAAGTGGTGACCGTTTGGAACCAACTCCTGATTGCTTTTGTTGTATCCCCATTAGTCTGAGCATTTGTCTTCTTTTTAGCACAACACCATCATCCAGGCTCATTGTCGACTTCCCCTGCCCACCACCCATAATCATACCTCTTTCCAAGAAGGTCTGATTCTTTTTCTATGGCAGTAGTGTTTAGAAGCCAAGAGTTGTGCTAATGCTGCTAGATGAGAGTTTTCAGCAGTGTTGAAATGTCTTTACTTCCAGGGTCTTTTGGTTGTCAGATCTTTGAAATACAAACGAAATTTACAATTATCAATTCCTTTTGGATTTTACAATTCAAGTTTAATAATACAGCTTAAAAAAGCTTTTTAGTAGTTTTTCTCTCTCTTCTATTTACTTACATATATATTTGTTTTTCAATATCCGTGAAAACAATATCAAAGAGATAATGCAAACATTACTATTAGCAATTAAACCAGTGAATGAAGGTCCAAATGTCTGCATTTATTTTGTCCCAAGATGTTTGACTCTGAGTGTAACATCTTTAAACAAGACTTGAAAAAATTCTTATCTCTGGTTGGCTCACTTACCAAATTAATAGAATTTTATGCTTATTTGCAGTAGTATTTTTTTGTAATCTTAGATTTTTTCTTCTTCCTCTTTTACTCTAATCTTTTTTGAATGTGAAACACACCTACATGTTTTAAAAGTCGAAGTGATATGAGAAAAGACTATGCAGAATAGTCTTACTTCTGTCAAATCTGTTCCCTCATTTAATAAACTTATATTAGTTTCTGACATCCCTCCTTTGTTCATTAATCTTTTTTTATTGAGAAAGGAGGTTACCTTACACATTTATCTGTATTTTGCTGTTTTCATTTTAGAATGGATCTCACTCAGACCATTCTGATATTTTACTATTACAGATAAGGAATGATATGATGAATACACTTGTGTGGACCTATTGCCAAGAATATATTTCTGGAAGTGAAATGAATGGATCATTAGGCAAATGTATTTGTAAGTTTCTTAGATATTTCAAATTCTTTTCCATAATGGCGTTATACATTATTCTGTAATGTTCTAGAGAGCCTCTTTTCCTTGGCCTTGCCAACTGAGGGTTTTGTCAACCTTTTGGATGTGTTTCCTGCTTGGCAGATAATAAATAGTACCCCTGTGTAGTTTTCATGTGTATTTTCTTATTACAAATGTGCTTATTTTCATTTACGATATCTGAAGTCCATTTGTTTTGTTTTGTTTTTACCTCTTAATTTTCTGATGACGACTCTAGCCCCTTTTTCCTATTATTCTTCTTTCCTTTAGAAATAATGAGATTATCACTTTTCATTTCTCATTTCTATGATATGAATTAGACATATTTTCCAAGTTTTTATTTGGCTTTTGAGTTCATGTAAATTTTTCTAGGCACAAATTTTTGAATTTTATGCACATAATTATCAATCATTTTTTACTTCCTCAAATTCTGAGTCATAAATTTTTGTGTCCTATTCTTAACAAATGCACCCATTATTTTTGTATTGAAAGTGTGTTTTTTCTTCTTTCTTGGAAACGTTTAAACTTAAAAATGATGTGGAAGCGTGCTATATTTTAAATTTTTTTAAATGGCTCTGCAATTCTTTCAACAGTATTTATTAAAAACAATGTCATCCTAGTCATTTGAATTGTGACTTTAATCATATAACAATGTCTTTGGGCATGTGTATCTTTTCATTCTTTCTATTCTAATCCACTTTCTGGCTGTCCAGTCCTGTGCCAGCACCAACTATATAATTGTAAAGGCTTCTTAGATGTGATATGCAGTTGGACAAGCCATCGTCTAATTTTTTCTTTGTTTTTAAAGCTTTCGTGGCTATTTTTACTTATCCCTAGGAACCTTAGAATGAACTTGTCTGACTCTAAAATAAAAGCTGTAGGTATTTGCATTGTCCACTCTACTTGAAGATTAGTAGTAGTCTTTGGTTCAGGCATTCATACTAACATGAAACTAATAGACCATTCTGGCAAAAGTTATCCCAGACTTGCTAAGAAGTTAAGGGCAGTAAATACAGCATGTCTTGAAGGACAGCACCAGGAGTCCCTGCAGCCATCCTGATCTGTACTGCATCTCCCCCAGGTGACATCTTGTAACCAGGAAAGGAAATCTGTGTGTCAGTGAGGGTGTCGTCTAATTTTGGACTCTTCCTCTCCACAGGAGTCCATATCTCTCAAAAAAGAACTTGAGCAGAGCTTCCAGGACCTGGCAAGGGGGACATTGATATACAAATCATAAGACTCAAAAACCCTAAAACTATGGCTGCCCCCCAAGTATTAGCAACATGAGCCTGGTTCCTGCTAACTCAGATAATATTTCCTATTCCCCAGATTTTCAAGGAAACAGTGTTAGAAGATGGTTAACTCTGGGTTATTTTCCAATAAGAAAAGGAGAAAGGGATTTGTGAAAACTTTCTTAGAGTAAAGTTGTAGGTTGTACAAATGTGTATATGAACTTGACAATTATAAAATCATACTGATGCTTACTATCGAAGATTTTATATGTTTCTTTTTGTGTAAGTGTCCGCTTGTGTTCCTTAGGAGGAACATTATATTTTGTTCTTCAGAAATGCTTTCTACATTTCTGAGCAACAGGAGGAATCAGCACACTGGTTACACAACCAGGGGACTGAGGGCTATTATCATAGAAAAGGTGAAGTGAAAGCCAGTAGAACTACCTCCGCCTAGGAAAATAGTAAAGAAAAGCAATACTGCATTCCTGGAGAAATTGCAGAGACGAGGGCTCCCACCAAGGATTTGAAAGATGCAGGGTGGTGATTCATAGCACATCCCCATCAACTTGCCTATCTGGTGGTGCAGAAAACCGATGGATCTTTGACAGTGGATTACTGTCTGCTTAACCAGATGGTGACTCCAACTGTAGCTGCTTTACCGGGTGTTGCTTTATTGCCTGTGCAAATTAACACGTGTCCTGTAATGTCTTAGAACACGACCATATGCCTCTACTGATCTGGTAAATGCTTTTTTCTCCATCCTTGTTAGTACACACCAGCAGAAGCAGTTGTCTTTCCCCTGGCAAGGTCATCAATACACATTAATAGTCTTACGTCAGGAGTGTATCAACTTTGAAGCCCTATGTCATGACCTGGTTTGCAGGGTTGGATCATCTTTCCCTTCCACAAGGAATCATACTGGTCCATATATTGATAATATCATGCTTATTTGATCTAGTGAGCAAGAAGCAGTAATTAGTCTAGAGTTACTTCTTAGACATTTGTGTGTCAGATGATAGGAATAAATCCAGCAAATATTCAGAGCCCTATACCTCAGTGAAATTTCTAGGGTTCAAGGTTGTGGGGCATGTTGAGATATCCCTTTTAAGGTTAAACATAAGTTACTGCCTCTGTGCCCCCCACCCCGCTTCCCCACAAACCAAAAAAGAAGTGCAGCACCTTGTGGGCCTCTTCAGGTTTTTGAGACTACATAGTCCTCATTTGAAGGTGTTATTCCAGTCCATTTACCAATGGTCCCCTAAAAGCTGCCAGTTTTAAGTGAGGCGTAGAAATATGGAAGGTTCTGCAGCAGATCCCGGGTGACATGCAAGATGCTGTGCTGCTTGGGCCATGTGATCCAGCACGTCCAATGGTGCTTGGCATTTCAGTGGTAGATATGAATGCTCTTTGGAGTCTTTCACAGGCTCCTATAGGTGACGCACTGAGCAGACCTTTAGGATACTGGAGCAAAGCCCTGTCATTGTCTGTGAATAACTGTTCTCCTTTTGAGAAACAGCTTTTGGGTGTTAGTAGAGACTGAACATTTGACCATGGGCCACCAAGTTACCATGTGAGTTGTGCTGCCCATTGTGAACTGAGAGTTTCTGATCTACCAAGTCATAACGTAGGGCACGCACAGCAGCACTCATTCATGAAAAGGAAGTGGCGTATATGAGGTTGGGCCTCACCAGCCCCTGATGGTGCAAGTAGGTTGCATGGAGAAGTAGTCCAAAAGGTCATAGTCCCCACTCACTCCTGTTATACTATCCTTTCTCTTTCAACCTTTACCTGTGGCTTCATAGAGAGTTCCCTAAGATTACTGGATAGAAGGGGAAAAAATTCTGGCCTGGTTTACAGAGGGTTCTGCAGAATATGCAGGAATTGTCTGAGAGTGGATAGCACACATACAGTGGACATACATCCCTTCCTGGGATGTCCCTGAATGATAATGGTGAAGTAAAATCACCCAGGAGGCCAGTATGCTGAGCAGAACACCTGGCTGTTCATTTTGCTTGGTTAAAGAATGCCTAGATAGGTGATTGTAAACCCTTTTGTAGATTTAGGCCAATGCTTAGGTTTGGCTGAGCATTCCAGGACTTAGAAGGAACGTGATAGGAAAATTGGTGACAAGGAGATCAAAGGAAGAGGTATGTGGATAGACCTCTTCAAATGGGCACAAAATGTGAAGAAATTTATAACCTTTATGAATGTTCACCAAAGGGTGACCTCAGCAAAGGAGGATTTTAATAACCAAGTAGATAGGGTGATCCATTCTGTGGATACCAGTCAGCCTCTTTCTCCAGTCACTTCTGTCATTATCCAACGGACTCATGAACAAAGGGTTCATGGTGACAGGATGGTTGTCATGCATGGGGTCACTGACATGGACTTCCTCCACTCACCAAGGTTGACCTGGCTATGGCCATTGCTGAGTAACTAATATGTTGGCAGCATAGACCAACATTGAGTCCCTGATATGACACAATCCCAGGGGTAATCAGCCACTACCTGGAGGTAGGTTGATTACATTGGATCACTTCCATCATGGAATGAGCTGTTCTTTTGTTCCTACTTGAGTAGACTCTTACTCTGGGTATGGGTTTGCCTTCTCTGAACAAAGTATTTCTGCCAAAATTACCATCCATAGACTTGTGGAATGCCTTATCCATTGTCATGGTATTCCACTCAGTTTTGCTTCTGATCTAGGAATTCTCATCACAGCAAATGAAATGCAACAACAGGGTCTTACATTTTTAATCCACTGGTCTTACCATGTTACCCATCATCTTGAAGTGGCTGTCTTGATAGAATGGTGAAATGGCCTCTTGAAGACTCAGTTCCAGTGCTGGTTGCATGGCAATATCTTGCAGGGCCATGACAAGGTTCTCCAGCAGGTTATAGATGTTCTAAATCAGCGTCCAATGGACAGTGCCATCTGTCTCTTGGCCATGATTCACAGGACCAGGAATTAAGAGGTGGAGATGGGAGTACCACCACTCATATTACCCCTAATGACCTGCTGGCAAAATTTTGCTTCCTGAATCTGTGACCTTATGCTCTGCTGGTCTGAAGGTCCTAGTTCCAAAGGGAACAATTCTTCCATCAGAAGACACAACAATGATTCCATTTAACTGGAAGTTTAGACTGTCACCTGAGTAAATGTAGAATTTTCAATTAAACACGTTACTAGTTTTTTAGTTCCTTGAGCATATTTATGGCAGCTGCTATGTTTTATTTGTTCTTAGTCCCATACCTGGGCCCTCTTAGTGACCCTATTGATTTTTTTTTCCCTTTCTGTAAGTCACAACTTTCTATGTCTTTGTATGTCTCTATGTCTTTTGGAAAACTTGACATTTCTTATAATGTGATTTGTAGCTGCATGGAATCTGAACCCATCAGTATTTCTTGCTGCAGTTTGTCTGTACACCTGTTTAGTGACTCTACAGTTTTGCCCGCTCTAAATCTGTAGCATCTCTCTCCCCGAGTGGATGCAGCCACTGGTGTATCTCAATTTTTTTTTTCAACTCTTGTTAAGCCTTACTTCCAATGGTTTGTCACTAGGTCAGCAGAGCTAGTCATCACAGGTTGAAACAAAGAAGGGGGCCACGGGTGCCAAATCAGCAGCACTCACTGGGAAATCTCTGCGGAACCAGGAGAAGCCATTCACAGATAGGTGCCCACCCAATGGCACTCTACTGCAAAGCCACCCAAAGGAGTGCTGTGGAAAACTCCCAATGGAAAGATGGTTCATGCTGCTGATCTCCAATCACTGCAGAAGAATCGCTCTCATTGCAGAAGCCTGAAGGGAGAAGGACACAGAAAGAGAAATTCCTTCCTCCTTCAGGAATCCACCTCCTGACAAAGTTTAGCATTGTGCCAATCAGCAAAGGAAGAATATTTACAGAGTCCTGCTGTATTATCAAAGCACCAGAAAGGAAATAAAGGTGGATTTGGAGCTGAGAGGTCCACATTCTCTTCTCTTTCAGAAACAATGACTTTCTAAGACTGCCCCCTCATGTCCTGCACAGCTTTGAAGATCTTTCCTCTAGATCTTTGTAGTCAGTCCTCTAGTCTATCAGGTTCACTCCTGTTTTAAGAAGTTTCACACATCCCGTAGGATGCTCTCTTTCCAAGGTGATTTGGTTTGTAGTCTCTGAATGTTACGCCCTCTGTGCCTCTCTTCTCTCTCCCACATAGTCTCATTAGACTCTCTTCCTTCTTCAAACAGGCTGGTGCCATGACCATCCAGAATTAGTTCTGCTTGAATTTGTGGTGATCCCTGTCCTTATAGCTAGTATGAAGTTTCTAAGAATCTTGGACAGTTAGCGACACTAAAGACAGGAGTTACTTGCTCTGTTTGTTGATCTATACGTTTTCCTTTTTACTTTTTTAAGGATCTGTAGAGAGTTTTGGATTGACACATTCTTGTCTAGAGCAAACAGGAATTGTCTACACTTTGTGTTTATTACAAAAGACATCTCGTTTTCTGCCACAAAATATTTAAATATATATAAAAGCCAATTATCTGATCATTTAGAATATCTGGTAAAGATGTTGCAGCTCAGCATTTCTTGTGTCTCCATCATTTTAATATTGTTTGGTGCTGTGTCTAGTGCAAGATCTATTCTGCTGTTAATTTCTGATCAGCTCATTACTATGGCCATAACTGAACTACTTCCATGGCATGATTTTTAATGAAAAATAAAGGTAAAAATGCTTTCATAAGCAATTTGGCTTCTCTCAGAAACAGAGGTTATGGGTCCTGAACTGAATAACTCATTTACTTATGCGTATTAAATTTTTATGTGATCTTTTTGCTCAACCAACTCATCCTGCAATAATTGATCTATATCATCCACTTTTATTCAAATGTATAAAATATTCAATGTAATGTTTTTAGTTTAAGTGAATCATCATGTAATCACAATCTACTTTTAAAAATCTATGCAAATGACAGCCATATATTTCCCGCTTATATTTAAGCCTTATATGACTACTACAGAGAGAGAGACTAAAAATTTGGTGGATGCATGCTTACTTTACAAAAAGATTCTAAGTTTATTTGATGTTTATGTAATAAATCTAATCATACTTCCTTCATTTGCTTTCAAATTAACAAAAAATTCATCTGAATGATCTTTGCAGGCTTTCTTCAAATCTAAAATTATTAAATAATAACTTTATTTGAAACGAGACTTTAAAATTTTTACTTTAACATTTAATTTTGCAGTTTTTGAATTAAAAATCATATTAAATAATGCATACATCTCCTAAAACAATTTTCTTTGAATAATCTTCTTGCTATCATGTATAGGATTGGATATTCAGTATTTTTTCTTTTAATTTAAATCAATTAATAAAGAACTCACTCAATTCTGTTACTAGCACAGTTAACAATATTAATAGATTCAAGATATCTTTCAGTAAGATTTTTGGTGAGTAATATCTAATTTTCTTTTTTATGCAATTACCTTTGAAAATACCTTGTACTACCTTTTAAGGTTAATTAGAGTCCATATTTATGACCAACCCAGGCTGGTTGCAAAAGTAGTGAGTAGGGAAAAAGAACTATATTTTTTTGAGATGTTCTGTTTTTTTCTTTTTAAGGATTTCAAATATTGACAACTTCATTCTAAATACCATCAATAATTTTGAAAATAATTTTTAACTCTGTAAATATTAATTATGAAATAATAAAATTTCATTATAACTGAAGACATTTTCATTCACATGTCGTTGCTGGCTAAAGTTCATTATTCAGCCGATTTCTACCACTTTTCTTGTCACAAGCTGTCATATACAGCAACGGATCATCCTTTTTATTGTCAAGTAGTATCCACCAGCTAGATAGAGCAAAATTTATTCTTCCATTCTCCTGATGTCAACGTTTAGCTATTATGAAAAAAGCTGCTATGAAGCGCCGAGTCTACAACTCTTGCTACTATACACATTTATTTCTCTTAAGCATTTGCCTATATGTGGAATCAGTTACAAAATAATTTCCCAAAGTGATTGTACCACTTCACCTTCTTTCAGTAACATATGAAAGTTCTAGTTGACCTGATCCTCACAAAGACTTAGAAATAGCAGACTTTTAAACAGTAGCCACTCTCTGAGTCTGTAGTGATATTTAATGTGATATTTAATTTTCTTACATTTTTCTACATTGTTTGTTACTTTTTTTATAACCTCTGCTATATTTTAGCAAATTTAAGAATAGGAACATATATGTTTATCATTCACATTTTTACCATTTCTAGGGCTCTTCATTCTTTTCTAGAATCTTCATTTCCAGTTAGTACCAATTTTCTTTCTCTGCAACAATTTCTTTTCACATTACATGTAGCATGGGTCACTTGCAACAAATTCCCTGAGTTTAGGTTATTCTGAAAATGTACTTATTTCACTTGTTTTTTGAAGAATATTTTGATGGTGATAGTATTCTATACTATAGTATTCCATACCATGTTTGACACTTTTTTTTCGTAACACTTTAAAGATATTATTCTATAGTGTTTTGCTGCATTGTTTGGGATGAGATGTCTGCTGACAGTATCCGCCTTGTCTCTGTATTAGCAATGTCTATGTATTATGGATGCTTTTTCTCTATTCATCTTCCAGGTTGCTTTAATGTTGACACTCAGCAGTTTTGTTTTCCTTTGCCTAGGTATGATTTTCTTTGCATTTATCATTCTTGATGTTAGCTGAGCTTCTTGATTCTGTGGGTTCATGTCTCTAGTACATTTAGAAGATTTTTATCCATTGTTTGTCAAATTGGATTTCTGCCTCAAACTTTCTCTCTTGTCTTCCTGTTTGACCGCACGATACTGCTCCACAAGTCATTGAGTCCTTAATTCTTTTACTCATTTTTTATCTTTAAGATTTATTTCAGAGAATTTCTAATAACCTCTCTTCATGTCCATTTATGTCTTCCTTATATTGCTCATTCTGTTATTATTTATCTCCAGTTTTTATAGAGAGTATATTTTCAATTCTAGGATGCATATTTGGTTCTTTCTTAGAAACTATATACCTCCATTCTGATATTCCACATTCTTTTTTTTTCCTGCTTTTTTTTTTCTCCCCAAATCCCCCCAGTACATAGTTGTATATTTTAGTTATGGGTCCTTCTAGTTGCGGCATGTGGGACACGGCCTCAACATGGCCTAATGAGCGGTGCCATGTCCGCGCCCAGGATCCGAACCCTGGGCTGCAGAAACAGAGCGCGGGAACTTAGCCACTTGGCCACAGACCAGCCCCTAAAATTCCACATTCTTAACCAGTTATAGTTATGGTAAAGAAGGAAACAAATACATTTCAATACATTAACTCTGACATTCCACTTCTTTATAGTAATGTTTTTCTATATTAATTGTCTGCTTGAAAGCAACTTTCTTACATTAAGTAATTGTGTTGTAAAAGATGACAAATATAATTTGTACGTATACTAAGTATTATATATATATCTATCTAAAGAAAATAAAGAATAAATGCAATTAATGTCAGTGGAAGGACAAGTGATGATGCTTTCGTTATATTCCTACAACAAAAGGGAAATTATCATATGCATCTAAATCTATTCCATCCTAAAAGAAAAGGTGCCTCACAGCACATTAGTTAAAAAATATTTCAATGCCAAGACTATGCTGAAACTCTCGTACTCTGTAGTGACGTGGACTCAAAGTTATTCACATATAATTCACCTGGTTGAGAAAGAACCTCACTTGTTTTGGAGAGGTTTTGAATTTAAAAATGGATGTTCTATATCACTTTTGAGCCAGTCTATTACTATTCCTAAAGGAAGTTGTATAAGTACATGTCAGACAATGAATTCAAATAATTATTGTGAAACCACTACCAGGAATTAAGAAATTTTGCAAGACTCTTTGAACTTTGATATTTACTAAGTGACCTCAATTAACTTCCTTCATGGTACTGCTCTTAAATTCAGAATCACTCTTGATGACGGCTAACAAAACAGTTTTAAAACCTGAACAGCAAAAATGGAATATTTGTATTAACATGTCATTGGGAACATCTAACATGCTGTTACTAATCAATGTCATTCTCATCTTCTGGGTTTCCTGTGCTCACGGACAAGGTAAGTTGAAAACAGATCAGAACTCTCAACTTCCCTCTTAAATGTAACTTCACGTTGTATCTACTTTCATGTGTCTTTTCTTTTTAAAGAATCAACTACTAGGAATAATCTGTATTGTGACTTCATAATAGAGAATAACTTTATAGAAAAATTATCTCATTTACATCTACAGGGAAAATAAAATAAAGCAAATTTTGTTTTCTTTGTTTCCTGAGTGCCCCAGAGAAGGAACTCTCAATATTTATGGAGATATGTGAATATGCTCACACAACTTTAGGAAGCATGTCACCAGAAAATCTGGAATCTGGCTTCATAACCCTTGGGAGTTTTTATTTTTAATATGAGGAAATCTTTGGGAATGATGGGCATCTTCATAATCTTGCATATAGCGATACTTTTGTGGATTCGTATGTGAAAACATGAAATCAGTCATTTCAAATATATGAGATTTACTATATCTCATTTATACCTTAATAAAGCTGTTAAAAGTCATTTACATCACGATCAATTTACTGTTTCAACAAAATTAGCAGCAGGTACAAAGGAACATATATTTCAACAAGTGGAATGACAATAAATCTTAATTTACATTTCTGAGGTCTCTGGTAAATGTTTAGTAAATAAATAAATTGTTTTCAGAGCATTAACTCTAGCATATTGTTCACTGATTTGTTTTCACCTTTATAATAGATTTTATATATTAATAATCTCTGAATGAGTTCCTTGTATCTTAGAAAATTATATTTTATAACTGTAGATTCTTTATCTTCAAATTAAAAAGTAACTACATTTTTGTGTGTATTATTTCTAATAGCTTTTTTGGCATTTAAAAAACCTCTAAGATTTTATTGACAATTACTTTTCTTCTCCTTCCTTAATATCTTTATAAATTCTTCATTATGATACCTTTATAGAGTCTCATTTCTTTTAAAATCAAATACTCTCATTTCCAATTTACTGTAAAAAAAATCCTCTAATGTCCCTTAATCTCCTTCATTGCACTGTTTATGCATATAATATGCATCACTATGCTTTATTCCTTCACTACAAGAAGAATTCATTTTAATAGTTTGCTGCATGCTGGGTTTTGTATGCTATTTACATCTATATTTGGGCAATTTCTTTCTCTAGCAGCAACAACGACAACAATTCAGCAAAGCTTCCTTGTCCAGTTTAAAATTATTCTCTTTCTGTGAACTCTTTCTAAAAATAGGCTTTGAGCTGAATGCCTTGTAAACTTAGGTTTCACTAATGTTTCTCAAAGGAGAAAGGAACCCACTTAGTGGAAGAATGCTTTTGTGTAGATAGAAGTGTCTTTGTGTATTTAGTGGGCATGAGTTCAATTGTTTCTCTCCAAAATTCATATGGTGAGTTCCCAACTCCCTAGATCTCAGAATGCGACTGCATATGGAAATAGGGTCTTTAAATTCAGTTAAAATGAGATCATGGGGGGTGGCCATTATCCAATACAACTGGTGTCTGTATAAGAGGAAGAAATTGGGACACACACACATAGAGGAAAGACCATGGAGAGACACTGGGAGAAAGTACCCATCTAGAAGTCACAGAGAGAGGCTACAAATGAAACCAACCCTGTCGACGCTTTAATCTCAGACTTTTAGCCTCTAGAATGGTGAGAAAATAAATTTCTGTTGCTTAAGCCTCCCAGTCTGTAGTGCTTTGTTATGGTAGCCGTAACAAATGAATACAATGTACTTAGACATTTTTAAAGGGACAGTAATAATCAAAAATTATTTTCCTATTTTTCACTTAACTATATATACCTACCTACATCCATACTTTTAGAAGACATTCATCAGAATTCAGTAATTATATCTTGGTTGTATTTTTGTTGCTGATTTTTGTCCTTTCTGAATATTTTATGCTCAAATTTTCTTCACTGATTCACTAAAAATGTTTTATGTAGTCATATATACATGCATATTCCCTTGACTGGGAGAAGAGTGATGAAAGGGCTAGGATACCCAGGGGATTTCCACAGAAGACACAGGAAGAAGAGGCACAGGAAGTGAATGGAGAACTATAAACAGTCTTAGCAACCAAGCAAAAGCAAATTACTTAGATCTGGGAGGTACAGTGAATAGATCCCATTTTAATCTCTTCCTCAGTGTTTATACTTTTCTGTGTGTTTTTAATCTTGGAAATACTTCTATAAAACTTAAACATCATGAGCTCCTCAAATACTCTGTATTCTTAGTTATACATTGTCCCAGTTCTCAAATCACTAACACAAGTGGAAAGATTAAGCTAAGTAGAATAATAAATTCATCAATGTGATTATTAAAATAAAGTAGAATTATTCATTAATGTAGCATACTATTTTTTTTTTCTTAAGGAAGAACTTGTGATTTTCCAGAAATAAAACATGGAAACATATATGATGAAAACAGATATAAACAAAGCTTCCCAGTTGCTGTGGGAAAATATTTCTACTATTCCTGTCATTATAGCTTTGTGTCTCGTTCACAATCACTCTGGACTGCAATAATGTGTACAGAGGAAGGATGGTCACCAGCACCAAAGTGTCTCAGTGAGTAAATACCCTGATCACTATCTGGATAAAATATTCAGTGGATTCAGTGCTTGGAGGTGGGGGGGTGGTGCTTGAAGGGAATCACAGAATCTGGACAGTCATTGCAGCAGATATTGGGTGAGCCAGAAAAGTGAAGATATGTCATTTCTCTTTTGTAAGAAACTGTTTGTGGAAATCAAATCAAAAAATTGAGGTAAAAACTTTTGTGGAATATCTGAATCCTCGCATTTCAAATACGAATGGGCAACAATTTTAACTGCTAATATTTGATTTAAACACACTTGTTTGGTAATTATATGAACACATTTTCGGAAGAAAGTTTATTTTTAATGTGTAATTTCTGATTCAAAATGTGCTATTCCTTTGAATATTCAAGAAGTGTTTCTACTATTTTACTCACTTTTGTGGTTTTTATTAATCATCTCTTTGTTCTTTAAAATTATATCTGTCTTACCTGCTCAATGAGTACAGAGAAAAGGCAGAAAAGTGAAGACAGAATCATGAAAGAGAAAAGCAAAAGAGAGGTGAATGTCATCTCCTCCTCCTCTAGAAAGCGATTTAGAGAAGCAAATGAGAAATAAAAACAGTAACTTTTCTGATATCTAAAAGAACTTTAAAATGTGAAATGTTTAATATATGCAAGTACTAATTAACGACATTACATATTAATTTTTTTAACATTCATGAACTAATTTTTAAGAAACTAATTTTTGTGCTTGATTTCTCTTTTGAAGTTTGCAAAATGTAGTACTCTTGCATTTCAAGATTTACATTAGTCATCTTTTGGGTTTTTAGGACAGTGCTTTTTCCCTTGGGTGGAAAATGGTCATTCTGCATCTTCAGGACAAACACACCGGGAAGGTGACACTGTACAAATTGTCTGTGATAAGGGCTACAGCCTCCCAAATAACCAGAGCAACATTACATGTATAGAAAGTGGCTGGTCCATCCATCCTAAATGCAGTCCTATCCGTAAGTAAGACATCATCCTCTGGGATCCAGTATTTTTTTTTTAAGAAATAACCATATTAAACATATGCAATATTGTTTCTATTGTCATCTTTTTGGTCTTAGGATTACAATTGTGTCTATGTAAATATTCAAATCTCTGGATAATCACTGGAAGACCATTTTGTGTACTTACATAAATTAAATGTAGGCAATATTAGAAAAAACTAATCAAGACCACAGTGAAAAATTTCAAAAGGCATTTACATGTTTAAGTAACACAAATTTACTGTTTATAGTGAAATTATGCAAAATCAGTTGATACAACATGAGGATAAAATTAAATTTTACGTAGAGTGAGTTAAAATATCACACTTGTAAAATTCTGTGGCTAGCAAGCATTTATCTTTTTTGGTAAACGTTACGTTTAGATGATCTAGAGCCTAGCACAAAAGTATTGATAATTTCCACATTGTTAGAACTTTGTACTTCTGTAATTCAGGTTTCCAGTGTATAACTTATGATGTGGAATTCCCTTTCATAAGAAACTATACAAAATTAGGAATATATTGGAGCTGAAGTTGAGTTGGAGTTTTCTTACATTTTTATATGGAAACCAAAGAGTTGCTGAATTTGAATACAGGACCATGAGAATAAGATTCTTAAAGTACAGTCAAAGCCTTGAAGAGAATAGTCTGTTCTTGCCCTCTATATCTTCCCACCCAAGCAGGAAAATTGGTTATTGTTAATTCATCTAATCAATATTTATTGTGCACCTTTTATATCCATGCGCTACTACAGATGATGGAGATCAATGCTCTACAATCATCAGTGTCTTTGTCATTGACTGTTAATGTCAAGTGAAAGACTTATGGTAAAAAAGAAGAAAATACAAAATTAAAGATTATGAATCATGAACCTTATTAAAGATGGTATTAAGGTGACTGTGGGAGGGGTATATTTCATGTAAGATAGTTTTGGAAGCTTGCCCAACCTTAAGGTTGACATCTGGAAAGAAGTAGTCAGATAAATAGCCTTGTGGCATAAAAAGGCTTGGATCCTTTGAAGAGAAATAGGAACATCAGTGTGGCTAAGGATAAGGCGAAGTGTTGAATTATTTAATTTAGGAGTCATAGGCCATGATAAATATTTTGGATTTTAGTCCGTGTGCAATTGGAAACTTCTGGGAGGTTTTAAGCAGGGAACAACACAAAATTCATTTTAAACAAGATCACTATGGCTGTTCTTTGGAAAATGGATCAAAAGTGACCAAGAAGAGAAAGGAAGACCAGTTACCTGAACATTATCATATTCCAAATGTGATATGTTCTGGGGTACAAGGAAGTGGAGAAAAGAAGTATTTTTCTGGGGTTTCAGTTTATGTTATTTGCAATGTAGCAAAAAAGAGAATTGGATTGTCTGTACAGGCTGAATATTACTGATGTGAAGTATACTTTTAAATAAGCGGAAAGCAAAAGAAATCAAGAAGAATCTTAAAAAACTCCAGTTGAGCAAAAAATATTTATATTACTTACAATTATAGGAAGTATACAATATATACACTTTCGTGTCTGACATTTTTCACTCAGCAACATTTATAATATTTTAAAAATTGCACACACAATTGAACATATCCGTAGTTTTTTATTTTCTTCTGAATAGTATTCTCTTGCATTCACATTAATGTGTCACAATATGTTTTACCTATTCTCCTGTTGATGGAAATTTGGTTGCTTTTTCATATTGTGAATAAGTCTGTTATACACAGTGTTTTTTAAGTCTTTTAGTGAATGGCAGGGGATAGACATTTCCATTTCTCTTGTGTAAATATTTGAGGCAAAATTGCTGGATCTTAGACTAGAAGCATGCTTAACTATATAAGACATTACTACAAAGTTCTCCAAGTGGTTGTCATCATTATCGTGAGAGAGTCCTGGTTGTTCCACCTCCTCAGTAACATTTAGGTTGGTAAATCTGTGGGCTTTCAGCCATTTTATGGCTGTGAAACAGTATTTCACTTTCAATGTAGATTGTGTATCCTTGGTGACTAGTGATGCTGAGTACATTTTTGCGTGGTTATAGGCTATTTGCATATCTTCTTTTAAAATATCTGTTCAATACTTTGGCCCAATTTTGGCTACTATTTGCATAGAATGTTTTTTCATCCTTTATTTTCAGTCACTTTCAGTCTTTGTTTCCAAAGTGAATCTCTGATGATTAATGATGATGAGCATTGTTTCATTTAACTTGACAATTTGAATGTCTCCTTTGGAAAAATGTCTATTTAGATTCTTTACTTACTTTTTAATCAGATTATTTGTGTTTTCTCTTTTTTTCTACTGAGTTAGATGAGTTCCTTATATATTTTGGATATTAACCCTTTATCGGGTGGATGGTTTGCAAATATTTTCTCCCGTTTGGTAGGTTGCCTTTTCATTTTGTTGATTCTTTCTTTTGCTTTGCAAAAACATTTTAGTGTAATGTAGTTCCACTTGTTTATTTTTTCTTCTGTTGCTTATACTTTGGTGTCATATCCAAAATATCATTGCCAAGACTGATGTCAAGGAGTTTCTTCCCTATGTTTTCTTCCAGGAATTTTATAATTTCAAGTCTTACATTTAACTCTCTAACCCATTTTAAGTTGACTTTTGTGAGTACTGAAAGATACGGGTCCAATTTCATTCTTTTACATTTAATATCCGATTTTCTCAATACCATTTATTGAAGAGACTACCCTTTTCCCACTGAGTATCGTTGGTGCCCCTGTCAAATCTTAGTTGACTGTATCTTCCTGGATTTATTTCTGGGCTCCCAATTCTGTTCCATTGGTCTATGTATCTGTTTTTATGCTATTAAGATATTGTTTTGATGATTAATCTTTGTAATCTATTTTGAAATCACAAAGTGTGATGCATCTTGCTTTGTTTTTTTTTTCCTCAGGATTGCCTTGACTATTTGAAGTCTTTTGTGGTTCCAAAATGTCATTGGAATTTTAGGGGATTGCATTGAATCTATAGATGGTTTTGGGTTGTATGGACATTTAAACAATATTCTTCTAATCCGTGAAGACGAAATATATTCCCATTTATTTATATTTTCTTTAATTTCTTTCATCGATGTCTTACAGTTTTCAGTGTATAGATCTTTTACTTCCTTTTTTAAAATTTATTCATAAGCATTTTATTGGTTTCCATGCTATTGTAAATGAGATTGTTTTATTTCTTTTTCAGATAGTTTATTGTTAGTGTATAGAAATGCACTGATTTTTGCATGTTGATTTGGTAACCTGCAACTGTATTATATTTGTTTATTAGTTCTAACAGTTTTTTGTAGAGTTTTTAGGCTATTCTATATAATGTCATCTCCAAACACAATTTAACTACTTCCTTTCTGATTTTCACCCCCTTCATATCTTTTTCTTGACTGAATGTTCTGGGTAGCACTTCCAGTAGGCTGTTGAGTTGCCACAGTAAGAGTGGGCACCCTTGTCTTGTTTATGAACTTAGAGGAACGTTTTCAGTGTTTTACAACTGAGTATGATGTTAGCTGTAGACTTCTCATTTATGGCATGTATTTGTTTTAAATATGTTCTTTCTAACACAATTTTTTGAGAGTTTTTATCATGAAAAGATGTTGAATTTTGTCAAATGCTTTTTCTGCATCTACTGAGATGATCATATGATTTTCATTCTATTAATGTGGTATATCACTTATTGATTTGTTTATGTAGAACCATCGTCACATCCCAGGGATAAATCCTGTCTGATTATGATGTCTGTTGATCTTTTCTGTTGTTTTTCTTGGCTCTATCATGAATCATCAAGGAAATGCAAATAAAAACCACCATGAAATATCACCTCATACCTTTTATATTGCTATTATCAATAACAAGTCTTGGCAAGAATGTGGAGAAAAGGGAAGCCCTGTGCACTGTTGGTGGGAAGGTATATTGGTACAGACACTATAGAAAATAGTATAGAGTTTCTTCAAAAAATTAAAACCATAACTACCAGCAATGATCCAGAAATTCCGTATCTTGGTATTTATCCAGAGGAAACAAAATCACTCTCTTAAAGATATATCAGAATCCCCACGACCGTAGCAGCAGTATTCGTAATTTTTAAGAGAGGAAGTTACTCATGTCCATTGACGGGTAAATGAATAAAGAAAATGTGATATAATGTTATTTGGAAATTAAAAAATGGAAATCCTAACATTTGAGACAACATGGGTAGACCTTGAGGCATTATGTGAACTAAGTTAGAGAAAGACAAATATTGTATGCTATCACCTATATGTGGAGTCTAAAAAACTGGATTCATAGAAACAGAGAGCAGAATGGTAGTTGCTAGGTGTTGGGGGTTGGGGGAAATGGGACAATGTTGGTCAAAGTGTACAAATTTTCAGTTATAAAATAAATCAATTCTGGGGATCTAACGTATAGCAAGGTGACTATATTTAACAATACCATACTTCAGTCATACACTTCATAGTGATGTTTGGGTCAATAATGCACCCCATCTGTGAGTGTGGTCTCATAAGATTATAAGTGGCAATGAAAAATTCCTATTGCCTGCTGATGTTATAACCATTATAACATCATAGTGCAACACATTACTCACGTATTTGTGGTGCTGCTTGTGTAAATCAACTTACTGTGTTGCCATTCATATAAAAGTATAGCACACACAATTTTGTACAGTCCATAATATTTGATAATAATAATAAAGGACTATGTTACTGGTTTATTTATTTACTATACTATTTTTTTCATTATTTTAGAGTACACTCTTTCTGCTTATAAAAAAAGTTTACTCTAAAACAGTATGCCATGTTGCACCACAGTAGCCTCATACAGCTCGTGTTTACTGTGTCTCTTGATTGCATCATTTTCTCTTCTGCTTGATTTATCTCATGTTGTTTTCCTTGTTATGGCCCATGAGTGTACAAAATCCACTGATAATGTTGCTAGTTAGAGGCCATGTCAACGGCTAGACCTGGAAACGAAATTAAAAGTGACTAAGGACTATGAAGGTGGAAAATGATTGATAGTCATTTCTCACCAGTCAGGCATGTCCCATTTCACCATAGCTATAATCTTGAAGAACAGGAACAAAGTGATGTAAGCTGTTAAAGGATCTGCCTCATTGAAGGCAATGAGACTAACAAAACTTTAAGAACGGCCTATATAAGATATGGAGAAACTTCTAGTGACTTGGATTGAAAACCAGACACAGAAGTGTACCCCTGTCAGCACCATGACAATCATAGAGCAAAATTTTGTTTGAAACGTTGCAAGAAAAGACTGGACCCAATGATAATGCTGAATTTGCTGCCAGCTTTCAGTGGTTTAAACACTTCAAGAATTGTTACTCGTTATATAAAGTGAAAGTAAGTGGTGAGTCTGTGAGTGCTGATGTTAAGGCAGCTGAAGAACTTTTGTAAGCTCTACATAAGCTGACTGTGGAGGAAAATTACTTGCCAGAGCAAATATTCAATATGAATGAAACCTCCGTATTCTGTAAACAGATGCCTGCAAACTCTTTCATCCATAAGGAGGCCAAGTCAATGTCAGGTTTCAAGGTTTTTAAGAAGAGGATAACAGTCTTTCGTGGGGGCGATATTACAGACTACAAGTTGAATTCCCTTGTGGTCTGGCACAACGATCACCAGAGGACTTTCAAGCATATCAGTAAGCACACATTGCCAGTGTACCAGAGGAGCAATAAGAAGTCATGGATGATCCAGCTCCTCTTCCAAAATGCTCTCCTGAATTCTTATGCCTGTAAAATGAAGAGGTACTGTTTGAAGAATAATATGCCTTTTGAGATTTTGCTTATTGTTGATGATACTCCTGGACATCCTCATTGGTGATCTTCATTTTAATAGCAAAGCAGTGTTTCTTCCTCCAAACACTACCTTTTTGATCCAACCAATGGGTCAAGGAATCAGAGCAGCTTTTAAAGTCTACTATCTGAGGAAGACCTTTGTCCAGGCTATTGCCGAATCTGAGGAAGACACTGATGAAATTCTGGAAGGATTGCAACATCTATGACTGCATCAAGAACCTTGTCTGGGCTTGGGGTGGTGTCACCAAGGAGTGTATGAATGGCATCTGGAAGAAGACACTCAAGAGGTTCACCCATAACTTCAAAGGATTTGCCAAGGGTGAGGAGGTTACAAAAATCAACAAGGCTGTGGTTGAGATGGCAAACAACTTTAACCTGGGTGTGGATGAAGATGAGATTGAGGACCTCCTAGAGGTGGTTACTGAGGTATTGACTAATGAGGAGTTGTTGAAATTGGAACAGGAATGCATAGCTGAAGAAGAAGCAAGAGAAAAGGAAACTACAGGAGATAAAGAAGAAAAACCCGAAGAAAATTTACAGTAAAAGATTTAGCAGAAGCTTTTTCAGACTTCAACAAGCTCCTTAAAAAGTTTGAGAGGCTGGCCTGGTGGCCAAGTGGTTAGTTTGGCACACTCTGCTTTGACAGCCCGAGTTAGGTTCCCAGGCACAGATGTACACCACTTATTGACGGCCATGCTGTGGTAGAAACACACATATAAAATAGAAGAAATTGGCACAGATGTTACCTCAGGGTGAATCTTCCTCAGGAAAAGAAAAGTTTGAAAACGTGGACCCCACACTGAAAGGTTTTCATTAATAGAGGAGAATGTTCATGGTCCGCTATCTGCTTACAAGCAAATCTATGATGAGAAAAGAAACAAGCCAAGCAAACCTCCATGGACATATTTATGAAAGAGTGACACCTCCTCAAGACAGTGTCAGGCAGGTCCTTCAGGAGGTATTCCAGAAGAAGACATTGCTACCATAGGAGGTGACAACTCCATGGATGTTATTGCCCCTGAAGATCTTCCAGTGGGACAAGATATGGAGAAGGAAGAGTGATAGGGATGATCCTGATCCTGTGTAGGCATAGGCTAATGTTTATGTTTCTATCCTAGTTTTTAACAATAAAGTTTAAAAAGTTAAAGATTTGAAAATAGAAAAAAGCCTATAGAATAAGGAGATAAAGAAAATATTTTTTGTAGGTGTGCAATGTATGAGTGTTATTACAAAGGAGTCAAAAAGTTAAAAAAATATTAGAAAGTTTTGAAGTAAAAAAGTTACAGTAAGCTAAGGTTAATTTATTATTGAAGAAAGAAAAGCATTTTTAAAAATAAATTTAGTGTAGACTAAGTGTAGAGTTTATAAAGTCTACAGTAGTGTACAGTAACGTCCTAGGTGTTTACATCCACCCATTAGTCACTCACTGACTCACCCACAGCAACCTCTAATCCTGCAAGCTCCATTCATGGTAAGTGTCCTATACAGGTGTACCAGTTTTTTATCTTTTATACCATATTTTTACTGTACCTTTTCTCTGTTTAGATATGTTTAGATACGCAAATACTTACCATTGTGTTACCATTGCCTACAGTATTTACTACAGTAACATGCTGCAGCTAAGTTTGTAGCCTAGGAGCAATAGGCTATACCAAATAGCCTAGGTGTGTAGTAGGCTATACCATCTGGGTTTGTGAACGTACACTCTGTGATGTTCACATAATGACAAAATCACCTTACAAAGCATTTTTCAGAAAGTATCCCCATAGTAAAGTGACACATGACTGTACAGTTAGAAAGAAAGGCATAGGAGTTGAGAGTGTATGCCAAAGGCTCTTCAGCCATACTGTATTTGTCTTTTTGTGACAAGCTTATTTCACTTAGCATGATATCCATGGCATTCCATGTTGTAGCAGGACATAACAGGATTTCCTTCCTTTTTAAGGCTAAATAATATTCCATGGTATCATATACCATATATTTTTTTAATCCATTCATCCATCAATAGGCAATATTGATGGATGTCATCAATATTAACATCAATACTTCCAACTCTTGGCTATTGTGAATACTATTGTAATGAACATGGATGTGCAAATATCTCTTTTAGACCTGGCTTGCAATTCTTTTGGGTATAATACCCAAAAGTGGGATTGCTGGATCATATGGTATTCTATTTTTAATTTTTTGAGGCACCTCTACACTGTTTCAACTTCGGTTGCATGATTTTGCAATCGCTCCAAAAGAGCACAAGGGTCCAATTTCTCTACATCTTCACCAATACTTGTTGTTTTCTAGTTTTTTTGATAGTAGTCGTCATAATACATGAGATGATATTTCATTGTGGTTTTGATTTACATTTCTATGATGGTTAATGATGTTTAGCATCTTTTCATATGCTTATTGGCAATTTGTGTATCATTAGTTGGAGAAATGTCTATTCAATTTCTTTGCCCATTTTTGAATCAGGTTATTTGGTGTTTTGTGTTGAATTGTAGGAATTCTTTATATATTCTGTATATTAACCCCTTATAAGATATATAGCTTGCAAATATTTTCTGCCATTCCATAGAGTGACTTTTCACTCAACTGATTGTTTCCTTTGCTGTGCACAACCATTTTAGTTTGATGCAGTCCCATTTGTTTAATTCTTGCTTTCGTTTCCTGTGCTTTTGGTGTCATATCCATGGAGTCATTTCCATGTCCAATGTTATTAAGGTTTTCCTCTCTGTTTTCTTCTAGGGATTTTATAGTTTTGGGTCTTACATTTAGGTCTTAATCTATTTTGAGTTAGTTTTTGTATATGGTGTAAGATGAGGATCAAAATTCATTCTTGTACATGTGGATATCCAGTTTTCTCAACACCATTTCTTGAAGAAACTATCCTTTTTCTATTGAGTGGTCTTGGCATCCTTGTCTAAAGTTCTTTCATCACATATGTGAGGCTTTCCTTTGGGGCTAACTACTCTATTCCATTGGCATATTTGTCTGTCTTTGTACCATTGCCACACTGTTTTGATTATTGGAGCCTTGTAATATGTTTTAAATCAAGAAGTGTTAGTCCTCCAACTTTGTTCTTTTTTTCTCTTTAATTGTTTTTTAAGTTTTGATTTCTTAGCACTAATTGCACTAATCAGCATTAACTGAACAACCTTAGCACTAGTTGACCTCTTCAGACTTACATTTAGCACCTTCTACTTTTTCCTCTTCACTCCATCTATGTGCATCTATTTTTCTTCCCAAATATGTCAGAATCTTCTCTACCTCGTGATCTTGCAAGAGCTCAGAAAAATCTAAAACCTTACCTTTGAAGATAAAATGTACTTATTTGTCTTAATTTGTAAAACATTCCCTCATGAAAATTTTTGTATTCTCTAAACCTGGTAAAGATTTTTTCTTTTATGTAACAGCACAGTTGTGTCTTGAATTGTGTAAAGGATGGTAAATTTGTACATTGGAACACAACTCTGCCACTGCAAGAGTCAGATTGAGATAACACTCTCTGGCTGGGAAGGACGTGCACGATATATTTTTACATACAAAAGCATGTAGAGGACAATGAATATTATCCAATTTTTGTGAAAACAGAGGTGTATAGGATTGTAGAGATAGATTGTATATGCCTCAGAGAATATTAGCAAGGAATGTATTACTTAGATTTTGCCTTTGAAATTGTGTATTTTAAAAAGTTTTGCTAAGATATAATGTAACAAAAATATTTCTTTAGTATTTGTTATAAAAATAACAATAAAAAAGGTGTCTAGGGGCCGGTCCTGTGGCATAGTGGTTAAGTTCAGCACATTCCACTTTGGCAGCCCGGGTTTGCTATGTGGGTGCAGACCTACACCACTTATTGGTGGCCATGCTGTGGCAGTGACTCACATACAAAATAGAGGAAGACTGGCACAGATGTTAGCTCAGGATGAATCTTCCTCAGTAGGGAAAAAGATGTCTGCAACCCAACGTTGTTTTCTATTAAGGAGAGTTCAGTGCTTTTGCTCTAAGACAATTTTTTTAGTAGTACTTCTTTCTGGCATTATTCAGAAATATTTTATTTCTAACTGTGCCTTACAAAGCTCTGAGATTTTTCACCGAATGTGTTATGTGTGTTTTATCTTAGGGTGAAAAGTGGAAGTGTATATTTTGTGGATGTATGCATGAAATTCTCTAATGAACGATTTGGGTTCTCAGGCACTGTTTATGTATTGTGGATAAATATATGGTGTTGTATTTATATTTATGGTTTAAATTTTGCCTATGTATTAATTTTCTCTCTCTACAAATCAAATTCCATTTTTT